>NC_064461.1:2183555-2375763 GCF_023343835.1 Lagopus muta
GGGCAGCATCCCTTCCTTTCCCTCCCTCCCCAAAAAAAACCCCACTGCAGTATTAGGGCTGCCCCCCCCCCCTCCACCCCATAGGCGCCATGGGCCCCACACAGCCCTCCTTGTGGTATTAGGGCTGAATCCTTCCCCAGCCCCCCCCCCCAAAATCACCCCCACCCCATAGGCGCCATGGACCCCATACTGCCCCTCATCCCCAAATCACCCCCACCCCATAGGCCCCACACAAAGCCCTCATTGCCACATTAGGGCCGGGTGCCCCCCATGCTGCCCCCCACCCCATAGGCACCATGGACCCCACACAGCCCCTCATTGCCCCCTTAGGGCTGGGTGCCCCCTGTGCCGTCCCCCATCTGCCCCTCCCCCGCCCCACAGGTGCTCTGGGTCTCACACAAATCCCTCATTGTGGAATTAGGGCCCCCCCTTCCCCTGCCCCATAAGCACTGCGGGCCCCACGCTGCCCCTCACTGTGCTATAAGGGCGGGATGCCCACCCCCACCCCCACAGGTGCAGTTATGGGGCGAAGGCTGCAGTGCAGCGCAGGGGGGACAAAGTCCTCCAACGGCCCCACAGCAACTGGGCGTCCCCAGCCCCCCCAGCACTGCCCTGCTGTGGGGCAGCGGTTTGTCCCCATGGAAATCCCCAGCTGTGGGCCAGGGAAGAGCAGAGGTGGCCCCATCTGTGGGGCTGTGGGTCAGGCTGTGCCCTTAGTGTGCATCTGTGGGGCTGTGGGTCAGGCTGTGCCCTTAGTGTGCATCTGTGGGGCTGTGGGTCAGGCTGTGTCCATAGTGTAGATCTATGGGGCTGTAGATCTGTGGGTCAGGCTGTGCCCATGGCGTGCATCTATGGGGCTGTGGTCAGGCTGTGGGTCAGGCTCTGCCTGCTGTCTGTCTGTCAGTGCTGCAATGTTTGCACACTGTGGCTCCGCCAACCTTCAGTCCGACCCTCTGCCCGTGGGGCCATGACCCCAACCTGCCCCATCTGCCCCACACGTGGGGCTGGCAAAAGGGGCAGCAGCGGTGCTGGGGGCAGCACTTTGTGCCGGGGGCGGCGCTGTGGGTCGGCGCTGTGGGTTTTCCGGCACTGTGCTGCGCGGCGCCATCCTCCCGTCTCAGCCCCCACTGCGTCTCTGCTCCCTCCCCAGCTCTCCCCCTTCTCCATTCCTCCTTTTCCCCTCTTCCTTCTGTTCCCCATCCCATCCCCAACTCTCCTCCATCCCCATCTCCATTCCCTCCTCCACTTCTCCTGTACCCCATCCCATCCCATTCCCTACTCTGCTCCATCTCCACCCCCATCCCATCTCTCCCCCATCCCCACTCCTCCTTCACCCCTCCTCCTCTGTACCCCATCCCCACCCCTGCTCTGCTCCCACCCCATCCCACCCCCATGGACCCCCCCATCCCATCCCAACATCCCCCCCCATCCCACCCTGACAACCCCCCAACATCCCATCCCATCCTCATGCCCCCCTACACCCCCTCCCATCCCAACATCCCCCACCCCCCCATCCTGATGTCCCCCCGCTCCTCCCCCTATCCTGACATCCCACCCCATCCCACCCCCTTCCCTTCTCTCTGCTCCTTCTCTCCGTTCCTCCCCCTCAGCTCCTGCTTTGCTCCTTTCCTCTTCCACCTTTACTCCATCCCTCCTCCATCTGTTCTCCGGCCCATTTCCATCCCAGCTCCTCCTCTTCTCCTTCCTCATCCATCCCTGCTCCTTCCTTACTCCACCCCATCTCCTCTCCTGCTCCCACTCTGCTTCATCCCCCTTCCCTTCCCTTCCCTTCCCTTCCCTTCCCTTCCCTTCCCTTCCCTTCCCTTCCCTTCCCTTCCCTTCCCTTCCCTTCCCTTCCCTTCCCTTCCCTTCCCTTCCCTTCCCTTCCCTTCCCTTCCCTTCCCTTCCCTTCCCTTCCCTTCCCTTCCCTTCCCTTCCCTTCCCTTCCCTTCCCTTCCCTTCCCTTCCCTTCCCTTCCCTTCCCTTCCCTTCCCTTCCCTTCCCTTCCCTTCCCTTCCCTTCCCTTCCCTTCCCCTTTTTTTTCCCCTTTTTTCCTTCATTTCCCTTTTTTCCTTCCCTTCCCATCCCTTCTTTCCATCCCCCACAGCTGCCCCCCCCCCCCCCCCCCATTCTCCCTATGACTCAACTCTCATTTCACTCCGTTTATAATTAACTCCATTTCCAGTGCCCGCCCTTCAGCCTCTGCCACAACAGGGACCAACGGCCCCGGCCTTCGCTTCGGCCCCAGAGCTCAGCCCCAAACCCCGCAGTTCTGCCCCACAGCCCAGATCTCTGCCCCAAATCCCACAGCTGCACCCCAAGCTGATGACCCCGCTCTCAGAGCTCTGCCCCAAACCCACCGCCCCAAATCCAAACCTGCAGCTGTGCCCCAAACCGACACCCTGAACCCACCGCCCCAAATCCTGCTGCTCTGCCCCCAATCCTGCAGCTCTGCCCCACATCCCAGACCTACAGCCCCAAATCTCAGCTCTCTGCCCCACATCCCAGACCTACAGCCCCAAATCCTGGCCCTGTGCCCCACATCCCTCCCCCACATCCTGGCTCTCCGCCCCAAATCTTGGCTCTGTGCCCCACATCCCAGCCTCTGCCCCACAGCTCCAGGGGATGTGAGTTGGGTTTTCCATTCCGTTCTGCTGGGCTGAGTCACGGCGGGGCGACGCAGGGGGGTTGGGGGGGGGCGGCGTTGGTGCGGCCGTGGGACCCCCGCTAACGAGCTGCAGCGCTGACGACCCCCAGCCGATGGCTTCCTGTGGGGCGGCGGGGATTCGCGGAGGGGTGGCGATGGCTGAGATTTGGGAACCTCAAAACCCCAAATGGCCCCAAAACCCCCAACCCCGATGTTCCTGTGACCCCGATGTTCCTGTGACCCCCAAGTCCCACGGCCCCATTGTTCTCATTGACCCCAGTATTCCAGGACCCCAACCTCCCATGGCCCCAAAGTGCCGTGGCCCCATTGACCCCCCACATCCCATGGCCCCAATGTCCCCTAGACCCCAACATCCCGTGACCCCAGTGCCCCATGACCCCCACATCCCATGGCCCCAAAGTCTCATTGACCCCTGCAACCCATGACTCCGTTGTTCCCATTGACCCCCTGCATCCCATGACCCCCACATCCCATGGCCCCAGTGCCCCACTGACCTCAATATCTCACAGCCCAATGTCCCCATGGCCCCATTGTCCCCATGACCCTGAAGTCCCATTACCCCAGTGTCCTACAACCCCAAAATCCCAGTGTCCAAATGACCCCAATGCCCCATGACCTCCACATCCCATGACCCCAACATCCCATAGACCCCTATTTCCTATGACCCCAATGCCCTATTGGCCCCAATGCCCCATTACCCCCACATCCCATGACCCCAATGTCCCACTGACCCCCACATCCCATGGCCCCAGTGCCCCACTGACCTCGATATCCCACAGCCCGATGGCCCCATGGCCCCCGAAGTCCCCACAGACCCCCAGCATCCCCTGACCCCAAAGTCCCCCCATCTCCAACATCCCTTGACCCCGGTGCCCCACGACCCCAAGGTCCCACGGTGGATCCTTGGGATGCAGAAGGGATCCTGGGGGGGGGCTGGGATCTGGGTGACGAAGGCCGGATCCCTGGGGCAGGGAGTGAGGCTGGGATGTGGATCCCAGGAGCTGGAGAGTGGATCCATAGTGGATCCCTGAGATGGGGGGTGGGAATAGGGAATGGATCCCTGGGGCGAAGGCTGGATCTGTGAGGATGGATCCCTGGAGCAGGAGGTTGGGATGGGGGGTGGATCTCTGGGGGTGGAGAATGGATCCCTGGGTGAAGGCTGGATCCCGGGGACGGGGGGTGGATCCTGAGAACGGATCCGTGGGGTGAAGGGCGGATTCCTGAGGATTCCATCCTATTCTCATTCCATTAACCCCACCCCCCCCCCTCCCCCCCAGGATCTGGTTTGGGAATATCATTCCCATGGATCCCTTCCTCCATCCCAGGATCCGGCCCCCATCCTCACCCCATCCCAGGGATTCCTTCCCCCCAGGATCCATTCTCCATCCCAGGGATCCACCTCCATCCCTGATCCAAGGATCCCCCCCCCATCCCAGGGATCTGCCCCCGCAGATTCACCCTCCTGGATCCCTTCTCCAACCCCCAGGGATCCACCCCCCCCCGCCCCCCCATCCTCATGGCTCCGTCTCCATCCCAAGGATCCTCCTGTGCTGGGGATCCACGGTGGATCATGGAACGGATCCCTGGGGATGGGAGATGGATCGGGGGGGGGGGGGGGCACAAAGAGTGGATCCCTGGGCTGCGGAATGGATCCCTGGGATCCCCGGGGTGGCGCTGTGCGTTCAGAGCCGCTCCCCCCCCCCTCCCCCTTCCTCCTCCCGGCTCCAATTTTCCGTTTACCGTCGCTGTGGTTTTTGGGGCGGTTTGCCCAAAATTCGCCTTTTTTTTTCCTTCTCCCCCCAGGGCTCAGAATGAAGCGCCGTGGGGCCCCTTTCCCCCTTTTCCCCCCCTTTCCCCCTCTTTTCCCCCCCCTTTTCCCCCCCTTTCTCCCCTTTTTTCCCCCTTTTCCCCCCCTTTCTCCCCCTTTTTCCCCTTTTCTTCCCCATTCTTTTCTGTTTTCTTTCCTTTTTCTCATGTTTTTCCCTTTTTCCCCTTTTCTTCTCCCCTTTCCCTTTTTTTCCCCTTTATCCTTTTTTCCTTTTCCCCCCATTTTCTCCTTTTCCCCTCTTCCTTTTTCTCATGTTTTTCCTCTTCCCCCTTTCTCTTTTTCCTGCTTTTCCCCCTTTCTCTCCCTCCTCCTTTTTCCCTTCTTCTCTTTCTTCCCCTTTTCTCCTCCTTTCCTTTCCCCCCTTTTTATCACTTTTTCCCTTTTCCCCCTTTTCCCCTTTTCATCACTTTTCCCCCTTTTTTCCATCTCACCCCACTGATCCCACAGCTCTGCTCTTCAGGTTCCACCCAGCCGTGCTGGGATCCCGCAGTTCTGTCACCCACAGATGTCATCCATTCTGTCCCCCCCCCATTGATGGCATTCTATGATCTATGGGGTCTTTTCCACCCCACCCCCGCTGCGATCCCCTGGTTTTCTGATCTATGGGGTCCCTTCCACCCCAATGATGGGGTTCTATGATCTATGGGGTCCCTGCCCCCCCACCCCCCGCTGCGATCCCACACCTTTGGATCTATGGGGTCCCTCCCACCCCAGTGATGGGATTCTATGATCCGTGGGGTCTTTTTCACCCCACCCCACTGTGATCCATGGTTTTCTGATCTATGGGGTCGCTCCCCCCCAATGATGGCATTCTGTCATCCATAGGGTCCCTCCCCCCCCACCCCCACTGCAATCCCATAACTTTGGGATCCACAGGATCCCCTCCAATCCCCCCCCGCTGCGATCCTGCAGTTCGGTCATCCATAGGGTCCCCCCCACCCCAGTGATGGGATTCTATGATCTATGGGGTCCCTCCCCCCCAACCCTGCTGCAATCCCACAACTTTGGGATCTATGGGATCCCACCCACCCCAATGATGGCATTCTATGATCTATGGGGTCTTTTCCACCCACCCCTGCTGCGAGGTTTTCTGATCTATGGGGTCTTTTCCCCCCCAATGGTGCCATTCTGTGATCCATGGGGTCCCTTCCACCCCAACGATGCCATTCTGTGATCCATGGGGTCTTTTCCCCCCCAACGATGCCATTCTGTGATCCATGGGGTCTTTTCCCCCCCCAATGGTGCCATTTCTGTGATCCATGGGGTCTTTTACCCCCCAATGGTGCCATTCTATGATCCATGGGGTCTTTTCCCCCCCAACGATGCCATTCTGTGATCCATGGGGTCTTTTCCCCCCCCCAATGGTGCCATTCTGTGATCCATGGGGTCTTTTACCCCCCAATGGTGCCATTCTATGATCCATGGGGTCTTTTCCCCCCCAACGATGCCATTCTGTGATCCATGGGGTCTTTTCCCCCCCTCCCCGCTGCGGTGCCACAACTTTGGGATCCCTGGGGCCCCTCCCGGAGTTGGGAGCCGCAGCTCCCGGCCGCCCGGCGCTGCATTGTTGCGCCGTGAGTCATTGGCAGCAGCGCGGCGTGGGCAGAGCCCTGCGGTGCCGTGGGGCCAAGGGGAACCCGAGGGGCGGCTCTGCCCCACGGCACTGCGGCTCTATGGGGCACCGCGGGGTCTTTGTGGGGTTTGGGGGGGGGGGGTTCCCCGCAGTGCGGGTGCCGTGGGGGGGAGGCGTCGGACCCGTTCTTATTATAGAGGAGACGGAAATAGCGCCGGGGGCTTGGATCAGATTCCCCCGCTCTGCAGAGGGGAACGGCGCTGACCTTGGGGTTGGGGGGCTGAGGGGGGAGGAAGGGATGGCTGTGGGGCTGTGGGGGCCGTGGGCGGGGGGCAGGGGGGAGGATCAGCTGTGGGGCAGGGGGGAAAGTCAGCTGTGGAGCTGCGGTGACTTTGTGTGCCTGCAGACATGGGGTTATGGGGCAGGGGGAAGGAACAACCATAGGACAGGGAAAGGCCCAGCCGTGGGGGGCTGTGGGCCTGGGTGAGCCTACAGACGTGGGGCTGTGGGGAAGGGAAAGGCACAGCCGTGGGGCAGAGCAGTGCTATGGGGCAGAGCAGTGCCATTCTATGGGGCAGAGCAGTGCTATGGGGCAGAGCAGTGCCATTCTATAGGGCAGAGCAGTGCCATATCTACGGGCAGAGCAGTGCTATGGGGCAGAGCAGTGCTATATCTGTGGGGCAGAGCAGTGCTATGGGGCAGAGCAGTGCCATTCTATAGGGCAGAGCAGTGCCACGGCCGTGGGGCGTTGGCCGGGAGGCGGAAGTTGGAGGAGGGAACGGAGCTGCGCCACCTCCTGCCGCCAGGGGGCGCCACAGGCGTCGACGCGGCCGCCTCTTCCGGTCTGGCGGCGCCCACTTCCGGCCGCTCGGCGCGCAGGTCATGGCCGCCCCCAGGCGGCGCCGTGTGGTGCTGCGCGGCGATCCCGGCGATGCCGGCGCCGCTGACCCCGCGGCGTTTGCAGGAACGCCAAGAAGGAGGCGGATCTCCTGGCGGCCCAGGCGCGCCTCAAGGACCTGGAGGCTCTGCTCAACTCCAAGGAGGCCGCGCTGGTCCACGGCGCTGGGTGAGGAAGAGGAACCTGGAGAACGAAGTGCGGGACCTGAGGGCGCAGGTGGCCAAGGTGAGGCGGGGGGTGCGCAAAGGTTGCGCCGCTGTGGGGCGCTGTGGGGCACTGCTGGGTGCTACGGGCCGCTGTTGGGTGCTGTGGGGGCGCAGTTGGGCGCTATGGGGCGCTATGGGATGCTATGGGGCGCTGTTGCACACGACGGGGCTCCATGGGGTGCTATGGGGCACTATTGGGTGCTGTGGGGTGTTGTGGGGCGCTGTGGGACACTGTTGCACATTCCTGGGCGCTGTTGGGTGCTGTGGGGCGCTGTTGGGTGCTATGGGGCACACTTGGGCACTGTTGCACAGTACTGGGTGCTGTGGGGTGCTGTGGGTCATTATTGGGGCACTATGGGTGCTACTGGGCTCTGTGGGGCGCTGTGGGATGGTATGGGGTGCTATAGGGCTCTATTGCACACTGCTGGGTGCTATAGGGCACTGTTGGGTGCTATGGGGTGCTGTTGGGTGCTATGGGTCACTGTTGGGTGCTGTGGGGCACATGCGTGGGGGATCTGTGGGCTGCAGTATTGCTGGATCCCACGGAGTCTCTGTGTGTGACCCCCAAACATGGGGCTGGGAGTGGGGATGTGTGGGGCTGGGAGTGGGGATGTGTGGGGGCTGGGGATGTGGGGATGTGTGGGGCTGGGGATGTGGGGATGTGTGGGGCTGGGGATGTGGGGATGTGTGGGGCTGGGCTGGGCTGCAGCGGTGGCTGTGTTGCAGCTGGACGGCGCGCTGGGCGAGGCCAAGAAGCAGCTGCAGGACGAGATGCTGCGGCGCGTGGATGCCGAGAACCGCCTGCAGACCCTGAAGGAGGAGCTCGAGTTCCAGAAAGAACATCTACAGCGAGGTGCGGCGCGTGGCGCCACCTGCCAGCCCTGCCCCACAGCGGGCGCCTGTGCCCCCCAAGTGCCGCCATGTACCCCCCAAGTGACTCCGCTTGCCTCCCACATGCCTACTAAGTGCTGCCACCTGCCCCCCAAGTGACTCCATTTGCCCCCATGTTCCCCCCAAGTGCTGCCATCTGCCCCCAAGTGACTGCATTTGACCCCCCCCGTGCCCCCCAGGAGCTGCGGAGACCAAGCGGCGGCACGAGACGCGGCTGGTGGAGATCGACAACGGGGAGGCAGCAGGAGTTTCGAGAGCAAATTGGCCGAGGCGCTGCAGGACCTGCGGCGGCAGCACGAGAATCAGATCCGGCACTACCGCGATGAGCTGGAGAAAAACCTACGGCGCAAAGTGAGGGGGGGGGGGGGGAGCTGTGGGGTGGGGAGGGGGGGGCTGTGGGGAGGGGGCAGGGCATGGCTGTGGGGGAGGGGGTCAGCGACTGAGCTGGGGGGCTGGTAGGCGGGGGAAAGGGGCGGCTGTGGGGTGGGGGCTTGTGGGGGCCACAGGGGGCGAGGAGCAGCTGTGGGGCAGGGCTGAGCCCCAGATGTGGGGCTGTGGGGGCAGGATAAAGCCTCAGCTGTGGGGTGGGGGGGCTCAGCTCAACCCGGCCCTAAGCCTGATCCCAGCGCTGACCCTGACCCCCCCCAACCTCAACCCCCGACCCCCTGACCGGATCTGACCCCGCTGTTTTGCCCCCCACCCTGACCTGACCCCTGACCCCTACCCTAACACTGACCCCTGACCCCCACCTGACCTGAACCCCGACCCCTGACCTGATCTGACCCCCTACCTGACCTCAATCCTGACCCTTGACCTGATTTGACCTCGACCTGATCTGACCCCCCTGACCTCCTGACCTGATCTGAACCCCACCGTTTTGCCTCCTCCCTTCCCCCCCCCGATCTGACCCCTGACCCTCGCCTGACCCAAACCCCACTGCCGTGACCTGACCCCTGACCCCCGTCCCGCTCTGACCCCCCCAGCTGGAGAACGCCAAGCAGTCGGCGGAGCGGAACAGCAGCCTGGCGGGCGCCGCGCACGAGGAAGCTGCAGCAGACGCGCGTCCGCATCGACAGCCTGAGCACCGAGCTCAAGCCAGCTGCAGAAGCAGGTGGGAGCGGGGGGTCCTTCGCCCCCAGACCCATGGAAACCCCGGGGGGCTCCTCCCAACCCCCCCCCACCCTGGACCCTGCCCCCCCCCCCGGGTGGTGTCGTCCCAACCCCTGCCCCACTCCAGATGCTCCCTGGGGGGTGCCCCCCCCATCCCCCCCCCCCCCAACCCCCCCCCCCCATCCCCCCCCGCCATCCCCCCCCAATCCCCCCCTACCTCCACCCCCTCCACCACAACCCCCCCCAACCTGGCTGTAACCCCCCCAGCACAACCCTCCACGCCCCCTCCCACATCCCACTCCACCCCCCCATCCCCCCCCCACATCCCACTCCACCCCCCCATCCCCCCCCCAACTCCAACCCTCACTCCAACCCCCCACACCCTCCAACCTCCCATCCCCCCACTCCAACACCCCTTAACCCCCCCCAGCCCCCATTCCAACCCCCCACCACTCCAACCCCCCCCCCCCATGACTCCGCTGCGCCCCCAGCTGGTGGCCGAGGAGGCGCAGCTGCAGGAGTTGGAAGAGGCGCTGGGCCGGGAGCGGGAGGGCGGGGGCCTCCCCCCCCAATCCCCTTGTGACCCCCCAAACCCCCCACCCCCACCAACCCCCAACCCCCCCAATCCTCCTTATTGACCACCAACACCCCTCAACCCCCCCACGCCCCCACTACCACCCTCACCCCCACCCCCCCCCTCCCCCCCCCCAACCCTCCCCCCTCCCCCCCTCCCCCCTCCAATCCCCTCCCACTCCCCCACTCCCTTCCACCCCTCCATGCCCCCCAACTTATTCCCCCCCCCCCCCCCACAACCCCCCGTGACTCCGCTGCGCCCCCAGCTGGCGGCCAAGGAGGCGCGGCTGCGGGAGGTGGAGGAGGCGCTGGGCCGGGAGCGGGAGGGCGGCCGGCGGCTGCTGGCGGAGAAGGAGCGCGAGATGGCGGAGATGCGGGCGCGGATGCAGCAGCAGCTGGACGAGTACCAGGAGCTGCTGGGACATCAAGCTGGCGCTCGACATGGAGATCAACGCCTACCGCAAGCTGCTGGAGGGCGAGGAGGAGAGGTGCGGGGGGGCCGGGGGCTGCGGGTGCCCCCCCCCCTTCTGCCTGCCCTCCTTTGCGCCCCTCTTTGCGCCCTTGTGCCCCCCTCGAATTTCCATCCCCCTTCCCGCTTCCTTGTCCCTCCTCCACCCCCCTCCCCATTGTGCCCTTCTTTCTCTCACCCCCCTTCCACTCCCCCCAATTTCTGCTCCCTCTCCCCCTTCTTTGTCCCCCACCCCCCCCTTGTCCCCCCCTCGAATTTCCATCCCCCTTCCTGCTTCCTTGTTCCCCACCCCCTCCTCATCCTTCCCCCCCACTTTGTGCCCTTCTTTCACCCCCCCCCTTGTACCCCCCCCAAGCTCTGTTCCCCCTCCCCCTTCTTTGTCCCCCACCCCCCCTCACTCCCCCTTTGCCCCCCATGATCTCTGTCCCCCCTCTTTCTGCCCTCCCCTCCTCCTTCTTTTCACCCCTCTTTCCCCCTTGTCCCCCCCACTCCTTCTCTGTGCCCCCCACTTTGTGCCTCCCCCCACCCCCCCTTGTACCCCCCCCCAATTCTGCTCCCCCTCCCCCCCTTTGTTCTCCACTCCCCCCTCTCCCCCCTTCGTGCCCCCCCACTCCCTCTCTTGCCCCCCCCCACTTTGTGCCCCCCACCCCCCCTCGCCCCCGCTTGTACCCCCCCCACTTGTGCCCTTCTCTCCCTCATGTCCCCTTGCACCCCCCAATTTCTGTTCCCCTTCCTCTTCTTTGTGCTCCCCCCCCTTTCTACCCCCTCCTTTTCACCCCCCCCTTTCTATCCCCCCATCCTCTCTGTCCCCTCCCCCAGTCTGTGCCTCCCCTCCTCCTTCCTTGTCCCCCTTGTACCCCCCCATTCTCTCTTTGTGCCCCATAGTGCCCTGTAGTGCCCCATAGTGCCCCATAGTGCCCTGTAAGGTGCCCCGTAGTGCCCAATAGAGCCAGTTGTGCCCCATAGTGCCCCACAGTGCCCAGTGGTGTCCAGTAGTGCCCCGTAGTGCCCCATAGTGCCCCATAGTGCCCCACTCCTCTGGTCGTGCCCCCCCTGAGCCCTGTTCCCGTCCCCCCAGGCTCCGGCTCTCTCCCAGCCCCTCGTCTCAGCGCAGCGCCGGCCGCAGCTCCGGTTTGCACCATTCCACGCCGGGCTCCGCCAAGAAGCGCAAACTGGAGGACGGCGAGAACCCGCGACGGCAGGGAGGGCCGCACCAGCTTCTCCCATCACGCCAGGACCAGCGGCAGGGTGGGAGTGGAGGAGGTGGACCTGGAAGGGAGATTCGTCCGGCTGAGGAACAAATCCAACGAGGTGGGGGGGGGGGGGATGGGGGGGGATGGAGGAGGGGATGAGGAGGGGATGGAGGAGGGGGGTGGAGGAGGGGATGGAGGGGTCCCTGACCCCACGGCTGTGCGGGGGGGTGTGGGGCATGGAGGGTTTGGGGGGGCTGAGGAAGATGGGGGGGGATGGAGGAGGACCTGAAGGGAGATTCGTCCAGCTGAGGAACAAATGTAACGAGGGGGAATTGGGGGGGTTGGGGGGGGATGGGGGTTTAGGGGATGGGGGGGGGTGGGGTTGAGGGGGTGAGGGGGGTGGAGGTGGAGGTGGGTAGGGGGGGATGACCCCAGGGGCTGACCCCAGGGCTGACCCCTGACCCAGGGCTGTGGGGTGAGGATGTTGGGTGAGGGGATGGGGGGAATGGAAGGGGTAAGGGGATGAGGGGCAGTGGAGGGGGGGGTGAAGGGGGAGGGGGGTTATATTTGGGGGGGGGCGAATCCCAAGCCCCACAGTGGGCACACAGCCTCACTGCTTTGAGGTGAGGGCATTGAATGCCTCGTTTTGGGGGGGGTGGAGGGGGTGTCCAGGGGGGTGGTGATATTTGGGGGGTGCAGGCGGGGGGGTGATATTTGGGGGGGGTCTCCCCCACAGATGTGGGGTTGATGGCTTTGAATCCCTCCTTCCAGAGGTGATGATATTTGAGGGGGGGGTCCCAGCCCCCCCCCAGCCCCCCCCAGGCCGCGTGCTGATGACTCTTTTTTCTTCCCCCCCCCAGGACCAGGCTCTGGGGAACTGGCAGGTGAAGCGGCAGAACGGGGACGACCCCCCCCTCACGTACCGCTTCCCCCCCAAGTTCACACTGAAGGCAGGGCAGGCCGTCACGGTGAGCGCTGAGGGGGGGCAACCGCATCCCCCCCCCCCAAAAAACCAAACCAAATCTCCAAAGGCGTCACTTTGTGCCACCTCCCCCCCTCAGATCTGGGCCTCGGGGGCCGGCGCCACTCACAGCCCCCCAGCGACGTGGTGTGGAAGGCGCAGAGCAGCTGGGGCTCCGGGGACAGCCTGCGCACCGCCCTCATCAACTCCAATGGGGAGGTGGGCAATGGGGGGGGGGGGTGAGCACAGCCCCCACTGCAGAGCCACCCCAACCCCAGTCTGAGCCCAGCCACAACCCGACCCCCAACCCCAGAGTGATCCCAACCCAACCCTGACCCCAAAGGGATCCCAGCCCAACCCCTGACCGCAACCCTGACCTCAACCCCGACCCCAACATGACCCTAATCTGACTCTGACCCCCCAGCCCTGACCCTGATGTGATCCCATATCTGACCCTGACCCCAGCTGTGACCCCAGCCACAACCCAACCCTGACCCCCAGCTCCAGTGGGACCCAAGTGTGACCCTAACCTGACTCTGGCCCCGCAACTGTAACCCTGAGCCTCAACTCCAAATCTGACCCCAACCACAACTCCAACCCTGACCCCAATCCTGACCCCAGTGTGACCCTAACCTGATTCTGACTCCCCAGCCCTGACCCTGATGTGATCCCAACCTGACTCTGACCCCCAACCCCAACCATAACCCAAGTCTGGCACTGAACCCAACCCCAATTCCCAAACCCAACTCTGACCCCCAACCACAACCCAACCCTGACCCCCAGCCCCAGTGGGACCCCGGACCCCCCCAACCCTGACCCCAGTGTGATCCGACCCTGACCCCAACCCTGACTCTGACCAACCCTGACCCCAATCCTGACCCCAGTGTGACCCTAACCTGACTCTGACCCCGCAACTGTAACCCCGACCCCAACCCCAACATTGATCCCAACCCCAATACCAGCCCCAATTCCAACCCAGACCCTGACCCCAACTCTGACCCCAACCACACCCGACCCTGGCCTCCAGCCCCAGTGGGACCCTGACCCCAACCCTGACCCCAGTGTGATCCAAACCGACCCTGACCCCAACCTAACCCCAATCCTGACCCCAACCCCAACTCTGACCCAACCCTGACCCCAATCCCGTCCCCCTCTCCCCTGTGACGTGGTTGCTGACCCTAACTCTAACTCTGACCTTCACCCTGATCCCAAACTGACCCCGACCCCAACTATGACCCTGACCCCAACTCTGACCCCAGCTCCAACCCTGACCTCAAGCCAAACTCTGACCCCCGACCCCAGTCCCAACCCTGACCCCAATCTGACCCTGAACCCAACCCCAACCCTCACCCTGACCCCAGTCCCAACCCTGACTCTGACCCTCACCCTGACCCCAACCCTAACCCCAATCCTGACCTCAATCCTCAATTACAATCCCCCCGTGATGCTGTGGCTGACCCTAACCCTGACCCCAATCCTAACCCTGACCCCCAACTCCAACCCTGACCCCAACCCTGACCCCAACCCTGACCCCCAACCCCAACCCTGACCCGAACCTCGACCCCAATCCTGACCCCGACCCCAGCCATGACCCCAATCCCGACCCCAGCCCCCAACCCAGCGCTGACCCCAGCCCCCCGCGGTGCCGTGCAGGAGGTGGCCATGCGGAAGTTGGTGCGCACCGTCATCATCAACGACGACGACGACGACGACGAGGACGATGAAGTCAGCGTCCATCACCGCCACCACCATGTGAGTGCAGGGGGGCGCTGGGGGGGCACTGCTGGGCACTATGGGGCACTATGAGGAACTGTGGGGCACTGCTGGGCACTGTGGGGCACTACGAGGTGCTATGGGGCACTATTGGGTGCTATGGGACTTTATTGGGTGTTATGAGATGCTATGGGGCACTGTTGGGTGCGGTGGGCACTAACGGATGCTATGGGGTGCTATGGGGCACTAATGGGTGCTATGGGGCCGCTGTTGCACGCTACTGGGCGCTATGGGGCACCACGTGCCACACTCCCCAGCCGGGTGGGGACACTTTTGGGCAGCACTGGATGCCCCCCCCTCCTTGGGGGGGGGCACTTTTTTGTGGGGGGGGGGGAGGGGGGTCTGTGTCCCCCCCATTCTTGGGTTGCCACCGTAGCCACTCTGAGCCCCTCTATCCCCAAGGCCCCCCCCCCCCCTCCCCAACGTCCCCCCATATCCCCAACGTCCCCCCCTTTATCCCCAATTTCCGCCCCCCAGCCCGGCTGCAGCGGCTCCGCAGACCCGGCCGAATACAACCTGCGCTCCCGCACGGTGCTGTGCGGGGACCTGCGGGCAGCCGGCCGACAAAAGCGGGCGCCGCCGTCGCCTCCTCGTCCTCGTCCACCTCCACCGTCACCGTCAGCCGCGGTTACCGCAGCTCCGGAGGCGGCATCGGGGAGGGGCTGCTGGGCCGCTCCTACGTGCTGGGCGGCGCCGGGCCCCGGCGTCACGTGAGTGGGGGGGGGGCGTGGGGGGGGGGGAGCGGGGATTGGGGGGGGGGCGTCACGTGACCCGGTGCTCCTGTGTCGCTTTGTCCCCTGCTGTTCCCCTCCTGTTCCTTCATCGCTGCTCCCGGCTTCTGCATCTCTCCCGTCCCCATTCCCGTCCCATCTCCTGTCCTTTCTGTCCCTTGTCCCTTCTCCCATCCCTTCTGTCCCTCCTGTCCCCATTCCTGTCCCTTCTCCCATCCCTTTCCTGCCCTCTTGTCCCCTCCTGCCCCATCTCCTGTCCTTCTGTCCCTCCTGTCCCCTCTGCTTTTCCTTCTGTCCCTTCTCCCATTCCTCCTGTCCCTTCTATCCTTTTTTTGCTCCTCCTGTCCATTCTGTCCCCATTCCTGTCCCTCCTGTCCCATCTCCTGTCCTTCTGTCCCTTCTGTCCCATCTTCTGTCCTCCTGTCCTTTCTGTCCCTCATCCCCCTCTCCCATCCCTGCTGTCCCCTCTCCTGTCCCTGTTACCCGTTCTTTTCTCCCTCCTGTCCCCATTCCTGTCCTCCTGTCCCTCCTGTCCCTTTTATCCCCCCCTCACTCCTGTCTCCCGTCTCCCCGCAGGCTCCGGCTCCGCAGGGCTGCATCCTGATGTAGCGCAGCCCCCCGGCCGCTCCGCGCCCCGCTCCTCATTTCGGGCTCATTTCGTCCCAAAGAAGCGCGAACCAAAGACCGCCTTTTTTTGTTCTCTTTTCTATTCGAGTTTTGTACGGAGCTCCGCCCCCAGCGCCGGGCGCCGCTTCCCCTCTTTTTGTAAAGGGAAACGGAGGCTCTATTTCTATACCCCCCCCCCCCCCCCAAAAAGAGAGAAGTCTGTATACAGAGAATGGAATAAAAGCTTTTCTGCCGCACGGGCGCCTCGCTCTGACGCTGCGTGAACGAACCGCGTTGGGGGGGGGCTCAGAACGGAGCCCCTGTGGTGCTGCTGGGGGCTCTGTGCTCCCCCACCCCCTTGGGGGCGCTTTAGGGTGGCTTCACGTCCCCCCCCACCTTGGGACGCATTCTGGAGGGGGCTCCGGGTCCCCCCCCTCCTGGCCACTTTTTTAGGGGGCTCTGGGCTCCCCCCCCTTCTGTAGAGGCATTAATGGGCTCCTGTTCCCCCCCCCCCCCCCCCCCCCCCCTCCTTCCTTGGGGGCACTTTAGGGTGGCTTCACGTCCCCCCCCCCCCCCCTTGCGCACCTTTTGGGGGGGTTCCGGGTCCCCCCCCCTCCTTCTGGGCCATTTATAGGGGGCTCTGGGCTCCCCCCCCTCTTTTGGAGGCATTTTTGGGGGGCTTCAGATCCCCCCCCTCCTTGGGGGCCATTTTTGGGGGCTCCGGGTCCCCCCCATCTTTGTGGGCATTTTGGGGCTTCGGTTCTCCCCCCCCCCTCCTTCCTTGGGGGCATTTTGGGGGGGCTTCAAATCCCCCTCCCCCTCACATCTTGTTGGGGCTCTGGGTCCCCCCCCCTTTTCTGGGCCATTTTGGGGGGGCTCCAGATTCCCCCCCTTTTTGGAGGGCATTTTTGGGGGGGCTCTTTTTGGGTTGTCTGGGGTCGTCCCATGGGGGGGGGGGGGGGGGGGGGGGGGCTAAAATCGGACCGATGGACCCCCCCGGGGCAATGGGGAGCCCCCCCCTCACAGCTATGGGACACCCCGGGACGCTGGGATCCCATAAGGGGGCAACGGGACCCCCCCGGAGTCAATGGGACCCCCCCCCCCCCCCAATCGTGAGACCCCCCCCCTCCCCCCCCGGGGCACTGGGACCCCCCCCTGGGCCACGCCGGGGGGGCTAAAATCAGACCCACGTCACCCCCCCCGGGGTACCGGGACCCCCAAAAGGCGGCGGGACCCCCCGGGGGCCTGCGGCAGGGAGCTGAAATCAGCCCGAGGGACCCCCTGGGGTGTTGGGACCCCCCCGAAGGACACAGACCCCCCCCCCCCCACCCCCCCCCACGTCCGTGCCAGGCGCCGCCGCTCAGGCGCGATCCCAAAGCCGCTTTGCCGGCGCCGAGCGCTGCGGCTGCGGGCGCTGCCAGGTGGGTGCCCCCCCTCAGCCCCCCCCATCATACAGACCCTCCCTCTGCCCCCCCATCCAGACCCCCCAGTCCCCCCATAGAGACCCACGCCCCCCCCACAGACCCCCCCCATACAACCCCATCATCCAGACCCTCCCTCTGCCCCCCCATCCAGACCCCCCCAGTCCCCCCCCCATCGTACAGACCCCCCCTCTCTGCCCCCACCCCATACAAATCTCCCCCCCCCATAGAGACCCCTGCCCCCCCATACAGACCCCTCCATCATCTAGACCACCCCTCTGCCCCCCCCACCATCCAGACCCCTCCTCTGCCCCCCATACAGACCTCCCCCATCCCCCCCCAAACAGCCCCCCCCCACCCCCATACAGACCCCCCATTATAGAGAAAGCTCCCCTCCCCCCCCATCCAGACCCCCCAGTCCCCCCCATCATATAGGCACCCCCTCCATCCCACCCCCCATCGTACAGACCCCCCCCCGCCCCCACCCCATACAAATCTCCCCACCCCCCCCCATAGAGACCCCCGCCCCCCCCCCCCATTATACAGAACCCCCCCGCCCCACCCCATACAGACCCCCCCCCCCGCCCCCCCAGCAGTGATGTGGGTCTGTCCAGCTTTGGGTTGGGGGGGGCGGTCCTACACCCACTAGAATTGGGGGCTGGGGGGGCACTTCGGTTACGATGGGGGGCATTGTGTGGGGCTGGGGGGGGGAGGGGGGGCTACTGTGTGGGGGGCACTCGGGGGGGGGGCACTTTGGGGGCAGTGTGGCGATGGGGCAGAGCCCCGATCCGAGGGGGGGCGGCAGTGCCCCCCATCCCCGCGTGCCGGGGGGGATTAAGGCTGCAGGGCCCCATTGAGCCGGGGGGAGAAGGGGGGGCACAAAGCCGCTTATGGGGCTGCCGGGATGTGGGGCGGTGGGGGGGGGAATGTGGGGCGCAGTGTGGATGTGTGGGGCAGAGTAGTTATGGGGTGAAGAGGAGATACAGGAGAAAGTGAAGGGGGCACTTGCCCCCCCCAGCCCCACATATCCCAGACCCACAACCCCACGGCTCCACATCAGCCCCAGAGGGTGACACTCAGCCCCATAGGATGGCGCTCAGCCCCATAGGGTGACGCTCAGCCCCATAGGGTGACACTCAGCCCCACACCCCACAGCCCATCCCATACAGCACCCCATAGAGACCCCCTTCCCCCCTTCCCCTCGCCCGCCCCCCTCCCCCCACCTCTGCCCCACACCACCCGGTTCTGTGGGGCCGCCCCCCCCCCCCCCGACGTGTCTCTGCTGGTTTCTCTCCCGGCCGGACTTTCAGGTTCCGGGGCCGCTCTATGGGGCGCGCGATGGGGCGACTTGTGGGGTCAGGGGGAACCGCGACCCATCGTCGTAACGGGTGTTCCATGGGGAGCACCCATGGGTGCTACTTCATGTGGGGCTGCGGGGTTGGGTTGGGGTTATGGGGCTGCGGGTTATGGGGTTCAGGGGTGGGGTTGGGGTGGGAGGTTGTGGGGTTGGGTGTGGGGTGGGAGGGATGTGGGGCTGGGGTGGCTGCCAGGCACCCATGGGTGCTCAGCAATCCCAGCTTGAGGGCGGCACCCGGGCAGACGTTGGGTTCTGTGTGGGGCTGGGGGTGCAGGAGGAGCCCCCAAAACCCCAACCAACCCCAACCTCAACCCCAACCCCAACCAACCCCAACCCCAACCAACCCCAACCCCAACCCCAACCCCAACCCCAACCCCAACCCCAACCAACCCCAACCCCAACCCCAACCCCAACCCCAACCAACCCCAACCAACCCCAACCCCAACCCCAACCCCAACCCCAACCCCAACCAACCCCAACCCCAACCCCAACCCCAACCAACCCCAACCCCAACCCCCATCCATCCGCAGTTCCGGAACTCCTCGCCTCGCGTGGGGCCCGGAGAACCCCGCGGCTTCCCCCCCCTCCCCCCCCCGCTCCATTTCCGCTCCCGGTCCCGCAGCTCCCGGCCCCGCACGGCCGCCCCGCACTCCGCGATGCTCCGCCTGCTGTGCGCCGCGCTGCTCCACGCGCTGCTGCTCCGCGCTCAGCTCCCGCCGCGGGTTGACATCCCGGCCGGTGAGAGCGAGGGGGGAGACGGGCACCCATGGGTGCTGCTGCCTCCGTTGGGGCTGGGGGGTTGTGGGGTGTGAGGTTGGGGTGGGAGGGATGTGGGGTTGGGGCACCCATGGGTGCTGCCTCGTTGTGGGACAGGGGTTGGGTTTGGGGTGGGAGGAATGTGGGGTGCAGGGAGGTGTGGGGCACCCATGGGTGCTGCCTCGATGTGGGGTTGTGAGGCTGGGAGGTGTGGGGTTGGGGTGGGGGAAGGGTGTTGGGCACCCATGGGTGCTCCCCAGCTCAGTAATCCCCGTGTTATGGGGTGGCGGTTATGGGGTGGCAGTTATGGGGCCGTGGCTGTGGAGCTGGGAGCCGATTGCTGTGGGGCCGTAGGGGTGGGTTTGGGGTGGGGTGTCGGACACCCATGGGTGCAGCTATGGGGCAGCTGGGGAGCAGCTCTGGTCCCACTGGGAGAGCACCGCACCCATAGGTGCACAGCGAGACTGCAGCTCTGCCCCACAGAGCGCCCTATAGAGCGCCCTATAAAGCACCCTACAGAGCACCCTATAGAGCACCCTACAGAGCGCCCCACACCCCACAGCATCACTTCCCCATCGCGCTGCTGCGCTTCCTGTTTCCCTGGCCCCACAGCACTGTGCCCCATAAAGAACTGCCCCCCAATCCCATATAGAACTGCCCCCCCCCCGACCCCACACAGCCCTGCACTCTGACCCCACACCACCCGACCCCATGGGGCGCTGCTGCCCCCCGCCCCCCACGCAGGCGGATCTCGGCCCCACATCCCCTTTCGGGATCCCGTTGGGGGGCGGAAGCCGCGCTGTGTGGGGAAGTGTGGGGCGCCTATGGGGAAATGAGCCCCCTGCCCCCCCCACGCACCCCACTGATCCCACAGAGCCCCCAGAGCCCTGACCCCACAGATCCCACAGACCCCATGTGCCCCAGAGACGCCCCCACTCCACAAACCCACACAGCCCCTGACCCCCCCACCCCACACCCATGGCACCCACAGACCCCACAGACCCCATGGACCCCCCACCCCACAGCCCCCACAACCTCTCCCACCCCACAGAGCTCACAGTGACCCCCCACCCCACAGACCCCATTTGCCCCATAGACCCCAGAATCCCGAGACCCAAGGCTCCCCCCCCCCACCGACACCGCGTGCCCCCCCCAAACCCCCCAGACCCCCAGACCCAAAGACCCCCTGGCCCCCCCCTCCCCACAGAGTCCCCAGACCCCACAGAGCTCCTGCCCCCCACCCCACACCCCCTACAAACCCCCCATGACCCCACCGCACCCCACAGACCCCATTTGCCCCACAGACCGCAGAGCCCCCAGCCCCACGGCTCCCCCCCTCCCAGCCCCCCATTCCCCCCCGCCCCCCTCACCCCCCTCCCCGTTTCTCCCCAGGCGACCCCCGCCGCCCGGTCTGGCGCTTCCCGTTGCGGCACGGCGACGCGCTGCTGCTGAGCGCGGACGAGGCGCTGCTCTACGTGGGCGCCCGGGACGCCGTGCTGGCGCTCAACGTCAGCGACCCCGCGCGGCCCCGACTCGTCGCCACGGTCAGCGCCGACCCCATAAAAACCGGCGCCCCAATGGCCCCACTGAGCCCTGACCCCAGTGACCCCATTGAGCCCCGACCCCAGTGACCCCATTGAGCCCCGACCCCAGTGACCCCACTCAGCTCTGACCCCATAAATCCCACCGCCCCAATGGCCCCATTGAGCCCCCACCCCACTGACCCCATTGAGCCCCTGACCCCAATGACCCCATTGAGTCCTGACCCCACTGAAACCCTGACCCCACTGACCCCAATGACCCCACTGAGCCCTGAACCCCAATGACCCCACAGAGCCCCCAATCCCACTGACCCCATTGAGCCCTGACCCTACTGAACCCCTGACCCCACAGAGCCCTGACCCCACTGACCCCATGGACCCCACAGGCCCCACAGACCCGCCCACCCCACTGCCCCCCTTCTTTGCCCCCATAGGTGCCGTGGGGACCCACGGAGGAGAGAAAGAGGGAGTGCAGCCTGAAGAGGAAGAGCCCCGAGGTGGGGGAGTTGTGGGGTTTGGGGTTGTGGGATGCTATGGGGCGCTGTGAGGCACTATGGGATTTGGGGTGCTATGGGGTGCTATGGAGTGCCATGGGGCACTATGGGGCTCTATGGGTTCTATGGGGCGCTATGGAGCGCTATGGGGTGCTATGAGGCACTATGGGGCACTATGGGGCACTGTGGCATGCAATGGGGCGCTATGGGGCGCTATGGGGTGCTATGGGGCACTGCAAGGCACTATGAGGCGCCGTAGGGTGCTATGGGGCTCTATGGGGCGCTGTGGTAGCGCTATAGGGTGCTATGGGACAATGTAGGGCAGTATGGGGCAGTATGGGATGCTGTAGGGTGCTGTGGGGCGCTATGGGGCTCTGTAGGGCGCTGTGGGGGCGCTATAGGGCCCTATGGGACGATGTAGGGCGGTACGGGGCGCTATGGGGTTCCATGGGGAGCTATAGGGCGCTGTGGGGCTCTATGGGGCGCTATGGGGCGCTGTGGGGCGCTGTGGGGCGCCCCCCCATGGCGGCTGTCCCCGCTCAGACCGAGTGCTTCAACTTCATCCGGGTCCTGGTGGCTCTGAACCGCACCCACCTGTACGCGTGCGGCACCAACGCCTTCAGCCCCGCCTGCACCCACATCGTGAGCCGGAGGGGGGTGGGGGGACCCCGGGGGGGGCTGGGTGTCCCTGGGGGTGTGGGGTGATGGGTGAGCAGCCCGGGATGTGGGGCTGAGGGTGGGGGGCTGGGCGATGCGTGCCCCACATCTATGGGGCGGGGGTTCTGTGTGCCTCCTCCCCGCAGCCACAGCCCCACAGCTGGGTGGGATCCCAGGGAAGCCCCCCTCCTGCCCCACATCTGTGGGTCCCCCTGACAACCCCATGCTTCCCCCCCCCCCCGCCCCACATCTGTGGGTCCTGCTGACCCCCCCCGCCCCACAGCTCCTGGACAACTCCTCCCTGCCGTGGGTCGCAGTGGGGCAGCGCGATGGAAAGGGGCAGAGCCCCTTTGACCCCCAGCATTCCCACACTGCGCTGCTGGACGGTGAGCAAAAAATGGGGGGGGACCCCAAAAAGCGACCCCTGGGGGGGGACCCCCAAAAGTGGGCCGGGGGGGGACGACCCCAAAGACTGAAGGGGTGACCGGGGAGTGGAGACCCCAAAAGTGGACCCTGAGACCCTCGGAAGCGACCCCAAAAGTGGAGGAGGGGGAGACCCCACAAGTGGGTCCAGGTGACCCCAAAGGGAATTTTGTGTCCCTGCCCCACTGAACTGTCTGACCCCGCTGACCTTTGTGACCCCCTGACCCCTCTGACCCCTCTTCCCGCCTCTGACCCCACTGCCCCTCTGACCCCTCGGCCCCCTTTGACTCCTCTGCCCCCCTTGGCCCCACTGACCCCACTCCCTCCCTGCCCCACTGCCCCCTCTCACCTCTCTTCCTCCTTTGACCCCTTTGGCCCCTCTGCCCCCCACTGACCCCACTGCCCCTCTGCCCCCCTGCCCCCCTTTGACGCCGTGCCCCCATTGCCGCAGGTGGGGAGCTGTACGCAGCCACAGCCAACAACTTCCACGGCACGGAGCCCATCGTCTCGCGCTCGCTGGGCGCCCGAACCGCGCTCAAAACCGACGCCTTCCTGCGCTGGCTGGCAGGTGGGGAACCGCCCCATAGCGACAGCTGGGGGTCACTGCCCCATAGGGACAGCTGGGGGTCACCGCCCCATAGCGACAGCTGGGGGTCACCGCCCCATAGGGACAGCTGGGGGTCATTGCCCCATAGACACAGCACCCATGGGACTCCCACCCCATTGCAGCAGCACCCATAGGACCTCCCCACCCCAAAGAAACCTCCCACCCCATGGGCCCCACCACCCCATAGGAGCCCCTCACCCCATAGAGACCCACCACCCCATAGGACCCGGCATCTCAGACCCACCACCCCATAGGAGCTCCTCACCCCATAAGGACACCCCATAAGGACCCACTACCCCATAGCAGCCCCTCACCCCATAGGATCACCTCACTCCATAGGAGCCCCTCAACCCCACAAAGACCCACGACCCCATAGGAGCCCTCAAATCCATAAGGACCCACCGCCCCGTAGGATCTCCCCACCCCACGAGTCCCCACGGCGCCACCAGCCGCCCCCAGACCCCTCACCAGAGCCCCGTCCCCAGACGACGCCACCTTCGTGGCCTCGGCCGCCCCCCCCGACGACGACCAGGTTTATTTCTTCTTCGAGGAGACGGCGCTCGAGTTCCGCTGCGTGCAGCGCCTGCGGCTGCCGAGGGTGGCGCGCGTGTGCAAGGTGGGAGGGGGGGGGGGGGGCCCTATGCGGTGGGGGGGGCTTATGGGGTGGGGGGTCCCTATGGAGTCCGGAGTCCCTGTGGGGTGGGGGGTCCCTATGGAGTGGTGGGTGCTTATGGGATGGGGGGTCCCTATGGGACCGAGTGCTTATGGGGTTGGGGGTTCTTACGGGGTGGGGGGTCCCTATGGGGTGGTGGGTCCCTATGGGGTGGTGGGTACGTGGGGGGCTGTTGGGGGGGCCGTGCGGGAGGGACGTCCTTGGGGGTCTGTGGGGGGGGGGGGGGGTGTCCGTGGGTGGAGGGGTGTCTGTGGGTGGGGGTCTATTGGGGGGCATTCCGTGTAGGGGGCTCCGCGGGGGGGGGTTTATGGGGGGGGTCTGTGGGTGGGGGTGCGTGGGGGGGCTGTTAGAGGGGGGGTCACGGGTGGAGGGGTGTCTATGGGGGGGGGGTCCATGAGTGGAAGGAAGAAAAGGGGGGGGGGGTCCATAGGTGGAGGGGACCATGAGTGGAATTTTGTCCGTGGGGAGATCCGGGGGGGGGTGGGGGGGTCCTGGAGGGGGACCATGAGTAGAAGGATGTCCGTGGGGGGGGGTCCATGAGTGGATGAATATGGGGGGGGTCCGTGGGTGGAGGGGCGTCTATGGGGGGGTCCTTGGAGGGGTCCATGAGGGGAAGGATGTCCGTGGGGTTCCGAGGAGGGTCCGTGGGGGGGTCCGTGGGGAGTCCATGAGTGGAAGGATGAATATGGGGGGGGGTC
Organism: Lagopus muta; assembly: GCF_023343835.1. Taxonomy (NCBI): domain Eukaryota; kingdom Metazoa; phylum Chordata; class Aves; order Galliformes; family Phasianidae; genus Lagopus; species Lagopus muta. Next base: position 2,207,663 of record NC_064461.1, read on the forward strand.
CGTGGGTGGAGGGGTCCACGAGTGGAATTTTGTCCGTGGGGGGGGGCGGGGGGTGTGGGGGGGTCCGGGAGGGGGTCCATGAGTAGAAGGATGTCCGTGGGGCGTCCGTGGGTTCGGAGGAGGGTCCGGGGGGGGGGGGGGCCGTGGGGGATCCGTGGGGGGGTCCATGAGTGGAAGGACGAATATGGGGGGTCCGTGGGGGGATCCGCGGGGCTGAGCGCCCGCCGTGCCGCAGAGCGACGTGGGGGGGGGACAAAGTGCTGCAGAAGCGCTGGACCACCTTCCTGAAGGCGCCGCTGCGCTGCTCGCTGTCCGCCCGCTTCCCCGCCGAGCGAATCCGGCACGTCGCCGCCGCCCCCCCCGCCGCCGGCACCGAGCGCGGCGCCGAGTTCTACGGCGTGTTCAACGAGCCGGGGTGCGGGGGGGGCGGGAAGGGGGCGGGCGGTGGGGCGGGAACGCGGGGCGGCGGGGAGGTGAACGGGGTGGGGGGGCGCTGTGGGGTGCGGGGCGTCCTGGGGGTGGCGGGTTTGTGGGGCGATGGTGGGGTGCTGTGGGGTGGGGGGTCCTTATGGGGTGGTGGGTCCCTATGGGGTCGTGGGTTCCTGTGGGGTGGTGGGTCCCTATGGGGTCGTGGGTTCCTGTGGGGTGGTGGGTCCCTATGGGGTCGTGGGTCCCTGTGGGGTGGGGGGGTCCTTGTGGGGTGGTGGGTCCCTATGGGGTCGTGGGTCCCTGTGGGGTGGCGGGTCCCTATGGGGTGGTGGGTCCTTATGGGTTGGGGGTCCTTATGGGGTGGGGTGTCCCTATGGGGTAGTGGGTCCCTATGGGGTGGTAGGTCCTTATGGGGTGGTCGGTCCTTATGGGGCTGGGGGGGGGTTATGGGGTGGGGGATGTCCTTGGGGTTGCGGGTTCTATGGGGTGGTGGGTCCTATGGGGTGGGGGGGGTGCTGTGGGGTGCGGAGTGTCGTCGGGGTGGGGGGGCGTTTTGTGGGGCGATGGGTCCCTGTGGGGTGGCGGTGTTCGATGGGGTGATGGTGGGGTGCTGCGGGGTGGGGGGTTTTATGGGGTGGGGGGCGCTGCTCCTATGGGGCGCTGCTCCTATGGGGCACTGCTCCTATGGGGCAGTTCCCCGTACGCAGGGCCCCCCGTTTCCCGCAGGCCCCCCGGCGGCTCGGCGCTCTGCTCGTTCAGCCGCGCTGCGCTGCGGGCGGCGTTCGAGGGCCGCTTCCTGGAACGGGAGAAGGACAGCGCGGCGTGGAGCGTCCGCAGCGCCCCCAGCGGCGAGGCCAGGCCTGGCAGCGTGAGTGGGGGGCAGATCATAGGACATCCCATAACACAGCCCATAGGACATCCCATAATACAGCCTATAGGACATCCCATAACACAGCGCATAGGACATCCCATAACAGCCCATAGGACATCCCATAACAGCCCATAGGACATCCCATAATACAGCGCATAGGACATCCCATAACACAGCCCATAGGACATCCCATAACAGCCCATAGGACATCCCATAACAGCCCATAGGACATCCCATAACACAGCGCATAGGACATCCCATAATACAGCGCATAGGACATCCCATAACACAGCCCATAGGACATCCCATAACAGCCCATAGGACATCCCATAATACAGCGCATAGGACATCCCATAACACAGCCTATAGGACATCCCATAACACAGCCTATAGGACATCCCATAACAGCCCATAGGACATCCCATAACAGCCCCACTGTGCCCCAGTTTCCCCATATCCCCCATACCTGTTCCCCTCAGATCCAGGCGCCCCATAGCTCAGCTCCCCCCTGGGATCCAGGCGCCCCATAGCTCAGCTCCCCCCTGGGTTCCAGGCACCCCATAGCTCAGCTCCCCCCTGGGATCCAGGCACCCCATAGCTCAGCTCCCCCCTGGGATCCAGGCACCCCATAGCTCTGCTCCCCCCTGGGCTCCAGGCACCCCATAGCTCTGCTCCCCCCTGGGCTCCGGGTCCCCCCTGGATCCGTCCCGCCCCCCACCCGCCCTCCCCCCCCCGCAGTGCTCCGTTGGCCCATCGTCCGACCAGGCGCTGACGTTCATGAAGGACCATTTCCTGATGGAGACCCCGGTGCCCCCCGCCCACGGCCGCCCTCTGCTGCTGAGCCCCAACGTCTCCTACACCCACATCGCCGTGCACCAAACCCACGGCATCGGCGGCACCCCGTACCGAGTGCTGTTCATGGCCACCGGTGCGTCTGTGGGGCGGGGGGCCCCTGTGGGGTGGTGGCGCTGTGGGGCGGTGGGTTCTATGGGGCTATGAGTTCTATGGGGTGGGGGGTCCCTATGGGGCCATGGCTCTGTGGGCCGGTGTGTCCCTATGGGGCGGTGTGTCCCTATGGGGGGTTGGTTCTATGGGGTGGTGGGTCCCTATGGGGCTACAGGTTCTGTGGAGCAGTGTGTCCCTATGGGGCGGTGGCTCTGTGGGGTGGTGGCTCTATAGGGCTGTATCCCTATGGGGCAGTGCGTCCCTATGGGGCGGTGGCTCTGTGGGGTGGTGGCTCTATGGGGCTGTATCCCTATGGGGCAGTGCGTCCCTATGGGGCGGTGGCTCTGTGGGGTGGCCGGTCCCTATGGGGCAGCGGTGCCATGCTGCGCCCCCCAGCCGAGGGCGCGGTGCACAAGGCGGTGGAGCTGGCAGGCGGCCGCGCGCTGGTGGTGGAGAGCATCCGTGTGTTTGAGGAGCCACAGAGCGTCAGCTGCGTCCTGCTGTCAGCCAGCAAGGTGGGGAATGGGATGGGGTGGGGTGGGATGGGGTGCATGTGATCGTATGGGCTGTGCTGTGCTGTGCTGTGCTGTGCTGTGCTGTGTTGTGCTGTGTTGTGTTGTGTTGTGTTGTGCTGTGCTGTGTTGTGTTGTGCTGTGCTGTGCTGTGCTGTGTTGTGTTGTGTTGTGTTGTGCTGTGCTGTGTTGTGTTGTGCTGTGCTGTGCTGTGCTGTGTTGTGCTGTGCTGTGCTGTGTTGTGCTGTGCTGTGCTGTGCTGTGCTGTGCTGTGTTGTGCTGTGCTGTGCTGTGCTGTGTTGTGCTGTGTTGTGCTGTGCTGTGTTGTGTTGTGCTGTGCTGTGCTGTGCTGTGTTGTGCTGTGTTGTGCTGTGCTGTGTTGTGTTGTGTTGTGCTGTGCTGTGCTGTGCTGTGTTGTGCTGTGTTGTGCTGTGTTGTGCTGTGTTGTGCTGTGTTGTGCTGTGCTGTGCTGTGTTGTGCTGTGCTGTGCTGTGTTGTGCTGTGCTGTGCTGTGTTGTGCTGTGCTGTGCTGTGTTGTGCTGTGCTGTGTTGTGTTGTGCTGTGCTGTGTTGTGTTGTGCTGTGTTGTGCTGTGCTGTGCTGTGCTGTGCTGTGCTGTGTTGTGCTGTGTTGTGCTGTGCTGTGTTGTGTTGTGTTGTGCTGTGCTGTGCTGTGCTGTGTTGTGCTGTGCTGTGCTGTGCTGTGTTGTGCTGTGTTGTGCTGTGCTGTGTTGTGTTGTGTTGTGCTGTGCTGTGTTGTGCTGTGTTGTGCTGTGCTGTGCTGTGTTGTGCTGTGTTGTGCTGTGTTGTGCTGTGTTGTGCTGTGCTGTGTTGTGTTGTGCTGTGCTGTGCTGTGTTGTGTTGTGCTGTGCTGTGTTGTGTTGTGCTGTGTTGTGTTGTGCTGTGTTGTGCTGTGCTGTGTTGTGTTGTGTTGTGTTGTGCTGTGTTGTGCTGTGTTGTGTTGTGCTGTGTTGTGCAGTGCTGTGCTGTGCTGTGCTGTGTTGTGCTGTGCTGTGCTGTGCTGTGCTGTGCTGTGTTGTGCTGTGCTGTGTTGTGTTGTGCTGTGTTGTGCTGTGTTGTGCTGTGTTGTGTTGTGCTGTGTTGTGCTGTGCTGTGTTGTGTTGTGCTGTGTTGTGTTGTGCTGTGCTGTGCTGTGCTGTGCTGTGCTGTGCTGTGTTGTGCTGTGCTGTGCTGTGTTGTGCTGTGCTGTGTTGTGTTGTGTTGTGCTGTGCTGTGTTGTGTTGTGCTGTGTTGTGCTGTGCTGTGCTGTGTTGTGCTGTGCTGTGTTGTGCTGTGTTGTGCTGTGTTGTGCTGTGCTGTGTTGTGTTGTGCTGTGCTGTGCTGTGTTGTGTTGTGCTGTGCTGTGTTGTGTTGTGCTGTGTTGTGTTGTGCTGTGTTGTGCTGTGCTGTGTTGTGTTGTGTTGTGCTGTGCTGTGCTGTGCTGTGCTGTGCTGTGCTGTGCTGTGTTGTGCTGTGTTGTGCTGTGTTGTGCTGTGTTGTGCTGTGTTGTGCTGTGCTGTGTTGTGTTGTGTTGTGCTGTGCTGTGTTGTGCTGTGTTGTGCTGTGCTGTGCTGTGTTGTGCTGTGTTGTGTTGTGCTGTGCTGTGCTGTGCTGTGCTGTGCTGTGTTGTGCTGTGCTGTGTTGTGTTGTGCTGTGTTGTGTTGTGCTGTGTTGTGCTGTGCTGTGTTGTGTTGTGTTGTGCTGTGCTGTGCTGTGCTGTGCTGTGCTGTGTTGTGCTGTGTTGTGCTGTGTTGTGTTGTGCTGTGCTGTGCTGTGCTGTGCTGTGTTGTGCTGTGCTGTGTTGTGCTGTGCTGTGTTGTGTTGTGTTGTGCTGTGCTGTGCTGTGCTGTGCTGTGTTGTGCTGTGTTGTGCTGTGTTGTGTTGTGCTGTGTTGTGCTGTGCTGTGCTGTGCTGTGTTGTGCTGTGTTGTGTTGTGCTGTGCTGTGTTGTGCTGTGCTGTGTTGTGCTGTGTTGTGTTGTGCTGTGCTGTGCTGTGTTGTGCTGTGCTGTGCTGTGTTGTGCTGTGCTGTGTTGTGCTGTGTTGTGTTGTGTTGTGCTGTGCTGTGCTGTGCTGTGCTGTGCTGTGCTGTGCTGTGCTGTGTTGTGTTGTGCTGTGCTGTGCTGTGCTGTGCTGTGCTGTGTTGTGCTGTGCTGTGTTGTGTTGTGCTGTGTTGTGCTGTGTTGTGTTGTGCTGTGCTGTGCTGTGCTGTGTTGTGCTGTGCTGTGCTGTGCTGTGTTGTGCTGTGTTGTGCTGTGCTGTGTTGTGTTGTGTTGTGCTGTGCTGTGCTGTGCTGTGTTGTGCTGTGCTGTGCTGTGCTGTGTTGTGCTGTGTTGTGCTGTGCTGTGTTGTGTTGTGTTGTGCTGTGCTGTGTTGTGCTGTGTTGTGCTGTGCTGTGCTGTGTTGTGCTGTGTTGTGCTGTGTTGTGCTGTGTTGTGCTGTGCTGTGTTGTGTTGTGCTGTGCTGTGCTGTGTTGTGTTGTGCTGTGCTGTGTTGTGTTGTGCTGTGTTGTGTTGTGCTGTGTTGTGCTGTGCTGTGTTGTGTTGTGTTGTGCTGTGCTGTGCTGTGCTGTGCTGTGCTGTGTTGTGCTGTGCTGTGCTGTGTTGTGCTGTGCTGTGTTGTGTTGTGTTGTGCTGTGCTGTGTTGTGTTGTGCTGTGTTGTGCTGTGCTGTGCTGTGTTGTGCTGTGCTGTGTTGTGCTGTGTTGTGCTGTGTTGTGCTGTGCTGTGTTGTGTTGTGCTGTGCTGTGCTGTGTTGTGTTGTGCTGTGCTGTGTTGTGTTGTGCTGTGTTGTGTTGTGCTGTGTTGTGCTGTGCTGTGTTGTGTTGTGTTGTGCTGTGCTGTGCTGTGCTGTGCTGTGCTGTGCTGTGCTGTGCTGTGTTGTGCTGTGTTGTGCTGTGTTGTGCTGTGTTGTGCTGTGTTGTGCTGTGCTGTGTTGTGTTGTGTTGTGCTGTGTTGTGCTGTGTTGTGCTGTGCTGTGCTGTGTTGTGCTGTGTTGTGTTGTGCTGTGCTGTGCTGTGCTGTGCTGTGCTGTGTTGTGCTGTGCTGTGTTGTGTTGTGCTGTGTTGTGTTGTGCTGTGTTGTGCTGTGCTGTGTTGTGTTGTGTTGTGCTGTGCTGTGCTGTGCTGTGCTGTGCTGTGTTGTGCTGTGTTGTGCTGTGTTGTGTTGTGCTGTGCTGTGCTGTGCTGTGCTGTGCTGTGTTGTGCTGTGCTGTGTTGTGCTGTGCTGTGTTGTGTTGTGTTGTGCTGTGCTGTGCTGTGCTGTGCTGTGTTGTGCTGTGTTGTGCTGTGTTGTGTTGTGCTGTGTTGTGCTGTGCTGTGCTGTGCTGTGTTGTGCTGTGTTGTGTTGTGCTGTGCTGTGTTGTGCTGTGCTGTGTTGTGCTGTGTTGTGTTGTGCTGTGCTGTGCTGTGTTGTGCTGTGCTGTGCTGTGTTGTGCTGTGCTGTGTTGTGCTGTGTTGTGTTGTGTTGTGCTGTGCTGTGCTGTGCTGTGCTGTGCTGTGCTGTGCTGTGCTGTGTTGTGTTGTGCTGTGCTGTGCTGTGCTGTGCTGTGCTGTGTTGTGCTGTGCTGTGTTGTGTTGTGCTGTGTTGTGTTGTGCTGTGTTGTGCTGTGCTGTGCTGTGTTGTGTTGTGCTGTGCTGTGCTGTGTTGTGTTGTGTTGTGCTGTGCTGTGCTGTGCTGTGCTGTGCTGTGCTGTGTTGTGCTGTGCTGTGCTGTGCTGTGTTGTGCTGTGTTGTGTTGTGCTGTGCTGTGTTGTGCTGTGTTGTGCTGTGCTGTGTTGTGCTGTGTTGTGTTGTGCTGTGCTGTGTTGTGCTGTGTTGTGCTGTGCTGTGTTGTGCTGTGTTGTGTTGTGCTGTGCTGTGCTGTGCTGTGTTGTGCTGTGTTGTGCTGTGCTGTGTTGTGTTGTGTTGTGCTGTGCTGTGTTGTGCTGTGTTGTGCTGTGCTGTGCTGTGTTGTGCTGTGCTGTGCTGTGCTGTGTTGTGCTGTGCTGTGCTGTGCTGTGCTGTGCTGTGTTGTGCTGTGCTGTGCTGTGTTGTGCTGTGCTGTGCTGTGCTGTGCTGTGCTGTGTTGTGCTGTGCTGTGCTGTGCTGTGTTGTGCTGTGTTGTGTTGTGCTGTGTTGTGCTGTGCTGTGCTGTGCTGTGTTGTGCTGTGCTGTGTTGTGCTGTGCTGTGCTGTGCTGTGCTGTGCTGTGCTGTGCTGTGCTGTGTTGTGTTGTGCTGTGTTGTGCTGTGCTGTGCTGTGTTGTGCTGTGCTGTGTTGTGCTGTGTTGTGTTGTGCTGTGCTGTGCTGTGCTGTGTTGTGCTGTGTTGTGCTGTGCTGTGTTGTGCTGTGTTGTGCTGTGCTGTGCTGTGCTGTGCTGTGCTGTGCTGTGCTGTGCTGTGTTGTGCTGTGCTGTGCTGTGCTGTGCTGTGCTGTGTTGTGCTGTGCTGTGCTGTGCTGTGTTGTGCTGTGCTGTGCTGTGCTGTGTTGTGCTGTGCTGTGCTGTGTTGTGTTGTGCTGTGCTGTGCTGTGTTGTGCTGTGTTGTGCTGTGTTGTGCTGTGTTGTGCTGTGTTGTGCTGTGCTGTGCTGTGCTGTGCTGTGTTGTGTTGTGTTGTGCTGTGCTGTGCTGTGCTGTGCTGTGCTGTGTTGTGCTGTGTTGTGCTGTGCTGTGTTGTGCTGTGTTGTGCTGTGCTGTGCTGTGTTGTGCTGTGTTGTGCTGTGTTGTGCTGTGCTGTGTTGTGCTGTGTTGTGCTGTGCTGTGCTGTGCTGTGCTGTGCTGTGCTGTGTTGTGTTGTGCTGTGTTGTGTTGTGCTGTGCTGTGTTGTGCTGTGTTGTGTTGTGTTGTGCTGTGTTGTGCTGTGCTGTGCTGTGTTGTGCTGTGCTGTGTTGTGCTGTGCTGTGCTGTGCTGTGCTGTGCTGTGTTGTGTTGTGTTGTGCTGTGCTGTGCTGTGCTGTGCTGTGTTGTGCTGTGCTGTGCTGTGTTGTGCTGTGTTGTGCTGTGTTGTGCTGTGCTGTGTTGTGCTGTGTTGTGCTGTGCTGTGCTGTGCTGTGCTGTGCTGTGCTGTGTTGTGTTGTGCTGTGTTGTGTTGTGCTGTGCTGTGTTGTGCTGTGTTGTGTTGTGTTGTGTTGTGTTGTGCTGTGCTGTGTTGTGCTGTGTTGTGCTGTGTTGTGTTGTGTTGTGCTGTGCTGTGTTGTGTTGTGCTGTGCTGTGTTGTGCTGTGTTGTGCTGTGTTGTGTTGTGCTGTGCTGTGTTGTGCTGTGTTGTGTTGTGTTGTGCTGTGTTGTGCTGTGCTGTGCTGTGCTGTGTTGTGCTGTGTTGTGCTGTGTTGTGCTGTGCTGTGCTGTGTTGTGCTGTGTTGTGTTGTGTTGTGTTGTGTTGTGCTGTGCTGTGTTGTGCTGTGTTGTGTTGTGTTGTGCTGTGTTGTGCTGTGCTGTGTTGTGTTGTGCTGTGCTGTGTTGTGCTGTGTTGTGCTGTGTTGTGTTGTGCTGTGCTGTGTTGTGCTGTGTTGTGTTGTGTTGTGCTGTGTTGTGCTGTGCTGTGCTGTGCTGTGTTGTGCTGTGTTGTGCTGTGTTGTGCTGTGCTGTGCTGTGCTGTGCTGTGTTGTGTTGTGCTGTGTTGTGTTGTGCTGTGTTGTGTTGTGCTGTGTTGTGTTGTGCTGTGCTGTGCTGTGCTGTGCTGTGTTGTGTTGTGCTGTGTTGTGTTGTGCTGTGCTGTGCTGTGCTGTGCTGTGTTGTGTTGTGCTGTGCTGTGCTGTGTTGTGTTGTGCTGTGCTGTGTTGTGTTGTGCTGTGTTGTGCTGTGCTGTGCTGTGCTGTGCTGTGTTGTGCTGTGTTGTGCTGTGTTGTGTTGTGCTGTGTTGTGTTGTGCTGTGCTGTGTTGTGCTGTGCTGTGCTGTGCTGTGCTGTGCTGTGCTGTGTTGTGCTGTGTTGTGTTGTGCTGTGTTGTGTTGTGCTGTGCTGTGTTGTGTTGTGTTGTGCTGTGTTGTGCTGTGCTGTGTTGTGCTGTGCTGTGCTGTGTTGTGCTGTGCTGTGTTGTGTTGTGCTGTGTTGTGTTGTGCTGTGCTGTGTTGTGCTGTGCTGTGCTGTGCTGTGCTGTGCTGTGCTGTGTTGTGCTGTGTTGTGTTGTGTTGTGCTGTGCTGTGCTGTGCTGTGCTGTGCTGTGCTGTGTTGTGCTGTGCTGTGCTGTGTTGTGCTGTGTTGTGCTGTGTTGTGCTGTGTTGTGCTGTGCTGTGCTGTGTTGTGCTGTGTTGTGTTGTGTTGTGCTGTGCTGTGCTGTGCTGTGCTGTGCTGTGCTGTGCTGTGCTGTGCTGTGTTGTGTTGTGCTGTGTTGTGCTGTGCTGTGTTGTGCTGTGTTGTGCTGTGTTGTGCTGTGTTGTGCTGTGCTGTGTTGTGCTGTGCTGTGTTGTGCTGTGCTGTGTTGTGCTGTGTTGTGCTGTGTTGTGCTGTGTTGTGCTGTGCTGTGCTGTGTTGTGCTGTGTTGTGCTGTGTTGTGCTGTGTTGTGCTGTGCTGTGCTGTGTTGTGTTGTGCTGTGCTGTGCTGTGTTGTGTTGTGCTGTGCTGTGTTGTGTTGTGCTGTGTTGTGTTGTGCTGTGTTGTGCTGTGCTGTGTTGTGTTGTGTTGTGCTGTGCTGTGCTGTGCTGTGCTGTGCTGTGTTGTGCTGTGCTGTGCTGTGTTGTGCTGTGCTGTGTTGTGTTGTGTTGTGCTGTGCTGTGTTGTGTTGTGCTGTGTTGTGCTGTGCTGTGCTGTGTTGTGCTGTGCTGTGTTGTGCTGTGTTGTGCTGTGTTGTGCTGTGCTGTGTTGTGTTGTGCTGTGCTGTGCTGTGTTGTGTTGTGCTGTGCTGTGTTGTGTTGTGCTGTGTTGTGTTGTGCTGTGTTGTGCTGTGCTGTGTTGTGTTGTGTTGTGCTGTGCTGTGCTGTGCTGTGCTGTGCTGTGCTGTGCTGTGCTGTGCTGTGTTGTGCTGTGTTGTGCTGTGTTGTGCTGTGTTGTGCTGTGCTGTGTTGTGTTGTGTTGTGCTGTGCTGTGTTGTGCTGTGTTGTGCTGTGCTGTGCTGTGTTGTGCTGTGTTGTGTTGTGCTGTGCTGTGCTGTGCTGTGCTGTGCTGTGTTGTGCTGTGCTGTGTTGTGTTGTGCTGTGTTGTGTTGTGCTGTGTTGTGCTGTGCTGTGTTGTGTTGTGTTGTGCTGTGCTGTGCTGTGCTGTGCTGTGCTGTGTTGTGCTGTGTTGTGCTGTGTTGTGTTGTGCTGTGCTGTGCTGTGCTGTGCTGTGTTGTGCTGTGCTGTGTTGTGCTGTGCTGTGTTGTGTTGTGTTGTGCTGTGCTGTGCTGTGCTGTGCTGTGTTGTGCTGTGTTGTGCTGTGTTGTGTTGTGCTGTGTTGTGCTGTGCTGTGCTGTGCTGTGTTGTGCTGTGTTGTGTTGTGCTGTGCTGTGTTGTGCTGTGCTGTGTTGTGCTGTGTTGTGTTGTGCTGTGCTGTGCTGTGTTGTGCTGTGCTGTGCTGTGTTGTGCTGTGCTGTGTTGTGCTGTGTTGTGTTGTGTTGTGCTGTGCTGTGCTGTGCTGTGCTGTGCTGTGCTGTGCTGTGTTGTGTTGTGCTGTGCTGTGCTGTGCTGTGCTGTGCTGTGTTGTGCTGTGCTGTGTTGTGTTGTGCTGTGTTGTGTTGTGCTGTGTTGTGCTGTGCTGTGCTGTGTTGTGTTGTGCTGTGCTGTGCTGTGTTGTGTTGTGTTGTGCTGTGCTGTGCTGTGCTGTGCTGTGCTGTGCTGTGTTGTGCTGTGCTGTGCTGTGCTGTGTTGTGCTGTGTTGTGTTGTGCTGTGCTGTGTTGTGCTGTGTTGTGCTGTGCTGTGTTGTGCTGTGTTGTGTTGTGCTGTGCTGTGTTGTGCTGTGTTGTGCTGTGCTGTGTTGTGCTGTGCTGTGCTGTGTTGTGCTGTGCTGTGCTGTGTTGTGCTGTGCTGTGTTGTGCTGTGTTGTGCTGTGCTGTGCTGTGTTGTGCTGTGCTGTGCTGTGCTGTGTTGTGCTGTGCTGTGCTGTGCTGTGCTGTGCTGTGTTGTGCTGTGCTGTGCTGTGTTGTGCTGTGCTGTGCTGTGCTGTGCTGTGCTGTGCTGTGCTGTGCTGTGCTGTGTTGTGCTGTGTTGTGTTGTGCTGTGTTGTGCTGTGCTGTGCTGTGCTGTGTTGTGCTGTGCTGTGTTGTGCTGTGCTGTGCTGTGCTGTGCTGTGCTGTGCTGTGCTGTGTTGTGTTGTGCTGTGTTGTGCTGTGCTGTGCTGTGTTGTGCTGTGCTGTGTTGTGCTGTGCTGTGTTGTGCTGTGCTGTGCTGTGCTGTGTTGTGCTGTGTTGTGCTGTGCTGTGTTGTGCTGTGTTGTGCTGTGCTGTGCTGTGCTGTGCTGTGCTGTGCTGTGCTGTGCTGTGTTGTGCTGTGCTGTGCTGTGCTGTGTTGTGCTGTGCTGTGCTGTGCTGTGTTGTGCTGTGCTGTGCTGTGTTGTGTTGTGCTGTGCTGTGCTGTGTTGTGCTGTGTTGTGCTGTGTTGTGCTGTGTTGTGCTGTGCTGTGCTGTGCTGTGCTGTGTTGTGTTGTGTTGTGCTGTGCTGTGCTGTGCTGTGCTGTGCTGTGTTGTGCTGTGTTGTGCTGTGCTGTGTTGTGCTGTGTTGTGCTGTGCTGTGCTGTGTTGTGCTGTGTTGTGCTGTGTTGTGCTGTGCTGTGTTGTGCTGTGTTGTGCTGTGCTGTGCTGTGCTGTGCTGTGCTGTGCTGTGTTGTGTTGTGCTGTGTTGTGTTGTGCTGTGCTGTGTTGTGCTGTGTTGTGTTGTGTTGTGCTGTGTTGTGCTGTGCTGTGCTGTGTTGTGCTGTGCTGTGTTGTGCTGTGCTGTGCTGTGCTGTGCTGTGCTGTGTTGTGTTGTGTTGTGCTGTGCTGTGCTGTGCTGTGCTGTGTTGTGCTGTGCTGTGCTGTGTTGTGCTGTGTTGTGCTGTGTTGTGCTGTGCTGTGCTGTGCTGTGCTGTGCTGTGCTGTGCTGTGTTGTGTTGTGTTGTGTTGTGCTGTGCTGTGCTGTGCTGTGTTGTGCTGTGTTGTGCTGTGTTGTGCTGTGCTGTGTTGTGCTGTGCTGTGTTGTGCTGTGTTGTGCTGTGTTGTGCTGTGTTGTGTTGTGCTGTGCTGTGTTGTGCTGTGCTGTGTTGTGCTGTGTTGTGCTGTGCTGTGCTGTGTTGTGTTGTGCTGTGCTGTGTTGTGCTGTGCTGTGTTGTGCTGTGTTGTGCTGTGCTGTGCTGTGCTGTGCTGTGTTGTGCTGTGTTGTGCTGTGTTGTGCTGTGTTGTGCTGTGCTGTGCTGTGCTGTGCTGTGCTGTGTTGTGTTGTGCTGTGTTGTGTTGTGCTGTGCTGTGTTGTGCTGTGTTGTGTTGTGTTGTGTGTTGTGCTGTGCTGTGTTGTGCTGTGTTGTGCTGTGTTGTGTTGTGTTGTGCTGTGCTGTGTTGTGTTGTGCTGTGCTGTGTTGTGCTGTGTTGTGCTGTGTTGTGTTGTGCTGTGCTGTGTTGTGCTGTGTTGTGTTGTGTTGTGCTGTGTTGTGCTGTGCTGTGTTGTGTTGTGCTGTGCTGTGTTGTGCTGTGTTGTGCTGTGTTGTGTTGTGCTGTGCTGTGTTGTGCTGTGTTGTGTTGTGTTGTGCTGTGTTGTGCTGTGCTGTGCTGTGCTGTGTTGTGCTGTGTTGTGCTGTGTTGTGCTGTGCTGTGCTGTGCTGTGCTGTGTTGTGTTGTGCTGTGTTGTGTTGTGCTGTGTTGTGTTGTGCTGTGTTGTGTTGTGCTGTGCTGTGCTGTGCTGTGCTGTGTTGTGTTGTGCTGTGTTGTGTTGTGCTGTGCTGTGCTGTGCTGTGCTGTGCTGTGTTGTGTTGTGCTGTGCTGTGTTGTGCTGTGCTGTGTTGTGTTGTGTTGTGTTGTGCTGTGTTGTGTTGTGCTGTGCTGTGTTGTGCTGTGCTGTGTTGTGTTGTGTTGTGTTGTGCTGTGCTGTGTTGTGTTGTGCTGTGCTGTGCTGTGTTGTGCTGTGTTGTGCTGTGCTGTGTTGTGTTGTGTTGTGCTGTGTTGTGTTGTGTTGTGCTGTGTTGTGCTGTGCTGTGCTGTGCTGTGTTGTGCTGTGTTGTGCTGTGCTGTGCTGTGCTGTGCTGTGCTGTGCTGTGTTGTGCTGTGTTGTGTTGTGTTGTGCTGTGCTGTGCTGTGCTGTGCTGTGCTGTGCTGTGCTGTGTTGTGCTGTGCTGTGCTGTGTTGTGCTGTGTTGTGCTGTGTTGTGCTGTGTTGTGCTGTGCTGTGCTGTGCTGTGCTGTGTTGTGCTGTGTTGTGTTGTGTTGTGCTGTGCTGTGCTGTGCTGTGCTGTGCTGTGCTGTGCTGTGCTGTGTTGTGTTGTGCTGTGCTGTGCTGTGCTGTGTTGTGCTGTGCTGTGCTGTGCTGTGTTGTGCTGTGTTGTGTTGTGCTGTGTTGTGCTGTGCTGTGCTGTGCTGTGTTGTGCTGTGCTGTGTTGTGCTGTGCTGTGCTGTGCTGTGCTGTGCTGTGCTGTGCTGTGTTGTGTTGTGCTGTGTTGTGCTGTGCTGTGCTGTGTTGTGCTGTGCTGTGTTGTGCTGTGTTGTGTTGTGCTGTGCTGTGCTGTGCTGTGTTGTGCTGTGTTGTGCTGTGCTGTGTTGTGCTGTGTTGTGCTGTGCTGTGCTGTGCTGTGCTGTGCTGTGCTGTGCTGTGTTGTGCTGTGCTGTGCTGTGCTGTGCTGTGCTGTGTTGTGCTGTGCTGTGCTGTGCTGTGTTGTGCTGTGCTGTGCTGTGCTGTGTTGTGCTGTGCTGTGCTGTGTTGTGTTGTGCTGTGCTGTGCTGTGTTGTGCTGTGTTGTGCTGTGTTGTGCTGTGTTGTGCTGTGTTGTGCTGTGCTGTGCTGTGCTGTGTTGTGTTGTGTTGTGCTGTGCTGTGCTGTGCTGTGCTGTGCTGTGTTGTGCTGTGCTGTGCTGTGCTGTGTTGTGCTGTGTTGTGCTGTGCTGTGCTGTGTTGTGCTGTGTTGTGCTGTGTTGTGCTGTGCTGTGTTGTGCTGTGTTGTGCTGTGCTGTGCTGTGCTGTGCTGTGCTGTGTTGTGTTGTGCTGTGTTGTGTTGTGCTGTGCTGTGTTGTGCTGTGTTGTGTTGTGTTGTGCTGTGTTGTGCTGTGCTGTGCTGTGTTGTGCTGTGCTGTGTTGTGCTGTGCTGTGCTGTGCTGTGCTGTGCTGTGTTGTGCTGTGCTGTGCTGTGTTGTGTTGTGTTGTGCTGTGCTGTGCTGTGCTGTGCTGTGTTGTGCTGTGCTGTGCTGTGTTGTGCTGTGCTGTGCTGTGTTGTGCTGTGTTGTGCTGTGCTGTGTTGTGCTGTGCTGTGTTGTGCTGTGTTGTGCTGTGTTGTGCTGTGTTGTGTTGTGCTGTGCTGTGTTGTGCTGTGCTGTGTTGTGCTGTGTTGTGCTGTGCTGTGCTGTGTTGTGTTGTGCTGTGCTGTGTTGTGCTGTGCTGTGTTGTGCTGTGTTGTGCTGTGTTGTGCTGTGTTGTGCTGTGTTGTGCTGTGCTGTGCTGTGCTGTGCTGTGTTGTGTTGTGCTGTGTTGTGTTGTGCTGTGCTGTGTTGTGCTGTGTTGTGTTGTGTTGTGTGTTGTGCTGTGCTGTGTTGTGCTGTGTTGTGCTGTGTTGTGTTGTGTTGTGCTGTGCTGTGTTGTGTTGTGCTGTGCTGTGTTGTGCTGTGTTGTGCTGTGTTGTGTTGTGCTGTGCTGTGTTGTGCTGTGTTGTGTTGTGTTGTGCTGTGTTGTGCTGTGCTGTGTTGTGTTGTGCTGTGCTGTGTTGTGCTGTGTTGTGCTGTGTTGTGTTGTGCTGTGCTGTGTTGTGCTGTGTTGTGTTGTGTTGTGCTGTGTTGTGCTGTGCTGTGCTGTGCTGTGTTGTGCTGTGTTGTGCTGTGTTGTGCTGTGCTGTGCTGTGCTGTGCTGTGTTGTGTTGTGCTGTGTTGTGTTGTGCTGTGTTGTGTTGTGCTGTGTTGTGTTGTGCTGTGCTGTGCTGTGCTGTGCTGTGTTGTGTTGTGCTGTGTTGTGTTGTGCTGTGCTGTGCTGTGCTGTGCTGTGTTGTGTTGTGCTGTGCTGTGCTGTGTTGTGTTGTGCTGTGCTGTGTTGTGTTGTGCTGTGTTGTGCTGTGCTGTGCTGTGCTGTGCTGTGCTGTGTTGTGTTGTGCTGTGTTGTGTTGTGCTGTGTTGTGCTGTGCTGTGCTGTGTTGTGTTGTGCTGTGCTGTGTTGTGCTGTGTTGTGCTGTGTTGTGTTGTGCTGTGCTGTGTTGTGCTGTGTTGTGTTGTGCTGTGCTGTGTTGTGTTGTGCTGTGTTGTGCTGTGCTGTGCTGTGCTGTGCTGTGCTGTGCTGTGCTGTGCTGTGTTGTGTTGTGCTGTGCTGTGTTGTGTTGTGCTGTGCTGTGCTGTGCTGTGCTGTGTTGTGCTGTGCTGTGTTGTGCTGTGTTGTGCTGTGCTGTGCTGTGTTGTGCTGTGCTGTGCTGTGTTGTGCTGTGCTGTGCTGTGCTGTGCTGTGCTGTGTTGTGCTGTGTTGTGTTGTGTTGTGCTGTGCTGTGCTGTGCTGTGCTGTGCTGTGCTGTGTTGTGCTGTGCTGTGCTGTGTTGTGCTGTGTTGTGCTGTGTTGTGCTGTGTTGTGCTGTGCTGTGCTGTGCTGTGTTGTGCTGTGTTGTGTTGTGTTGTGCTGTGCTGTGCTGTGCTGTGCTGTGCTGTGCTGTGCTGTGCTGTGCTGTGTTGTGTTGTGCTGTGTTGTGCTGTGCTGTGTTGTGCTGTGTTGTGCTGTGTTGTGCTGTGTTGTGCTGTGCTGTGCTGTGCTGTGCTGTGTTGTGCTGTGCTGTGTTGTGCTGTGTTGTGTTGTGCTGTGTTGTGTTGTGCTGTGTTGTGCTGTGTTGTGCTGTGTTGTGTTGTGCTGTGCTGTGTTGTGCTGTGTTGTGCTGTGCTGTGTTGTGCTGTGCTGTGTTGTGCTGTGCTGTGTTGTGCTGTGTTGTGCTGTGTTGTGCTGTGCTGTGTTGTGCTGTGCTGTGCTGTGCTGTGCTGTGCTGTGTTGTGCTGTGTTGTGCTGTGCTGTGCTGTGTTGTGCTGTGTTGTGCTGTGTTGTGCTGTGTTGTGCTGTGTTGTGCTGTGCTGTGCTGTGCTGTGCTGTGTTGTGCTGTGCTGTGTTGTGCTGTGTTGTGCTGTGTTGTGCTGTGCTGTGTTGTGCTGTGTTGTGCTGTGTTGTGCTGTGCTGTGCTGTGTTGTGCTGTGCTGTGTTGTGCTGTGCTGTGTTGTGCTGTGCTGTGTTGTGCTGTGCTGTGCTGTGTTGTGCTGTGTTGTGCTGTGTTGTGCTGTGTTGTGCTGTGTTGTGCTGTGTTGTGCTGTGTTGTGCTGTGCTGTGTTGTGCTGTGCTGTGCTGTGCTGTGTTGTGCTGTGCTGTGCTGTGTTGTGCTGTGCTGTGTTGTGCTGTGCTGTGCTGTGTTGTGTTGTGCTGTGCTGTGTTGTGCTGTGTTGTGCTGTGTTGTGCTGTGCTGTGTTGTGCTGTGCTGTGTTGTGCTGTGCTGTGCTGTGCTGTGTTGTGCTGTGCTGTGTTGTGCTGTGCTGTGCTGTGTTGTGTTGTGCTGTGCTGTGCTGTGTTGTGCTGTGCTGTGCTGTGCTGTGCTGTGCTGTGTTGTGCTGTGTTGTGCTGTGTTGTGCTGTGTTGTGCTGTGTTGTGCTGTGCTGTGTTGTGCTGTGCTGTGCTGTGCTGTGTTGTGCTGTGCTGTGCTGTGTTGTGCTGTGCTGTGCTGTGTTGTGCTGTGCTGTGTTGTGCTGTGTTGTGCTGTGTTGTGTTGTGCTGTGCTGTGTTGTGCTGTGTTGTGCTGTGTTGTGCTGTGTTGTGCTGTGTTGTGCTGTGCTGTGTTGTGCTGTGCTGTGCTGTGCTGTGTTGTGCTGTGCTGTGCTGTGTTGTGCTGTGCTGTGCTGTGTTGTGCTGTGTTGTGTTGTGCTGTGTTGTGCTGTGCTGTGCTGTGTTGTGTTGTGCTGTGCTGTGTTGTGCTGTGTTGTGCTGTGTTGTGCTGTGCTGTGCTGTGTTGTGCTGTGTTGTGCTGTGTTGTGCTGTGCTGTGCTGTGCTGTGCTGTGTTGTGTTGTGCTGTGCTGTGCTGTGCTGTGCTGTGCTGTGCTGTGTTGTGCTGTGCTGTGCTGTGCTGTGTTGTGCTGTGTTGTGTTGTGTTGTGCTGTGCTGTGTTGTGCTGTGCTGTGCTGTGTTGTGCTGTGTTGTGCTGTGTTGTGTTGTGCTGTGTTGTGCTGTGCTGTGCTGTGCTGTGTTGTGCTGTGCTGTGCTGTGTTGTGCTGTGCTGTGCTGTGTTGTGCTGTGCTGTGTTGTGCTGTGCTGTGCTGTGTTGTGCTGTGTTGTGCTGTGTTGTGTTGTGCTGTGTTGTGCTGTGCTGTGTTGTGCTGTGCTGTGTTGTGCTGTGCTGTGTTGTGCTGTGCTGTGTTGTGTTGTGCTGTGTTGTGCTGTGTTGTGCTGTGCTGTGTTGTGCTGTGCTGTGCTGTGCTGTGTTGTGCTGTGTTGTGCTGTGCTGTGCTGTGCTGTGTTGTGCTGTGCTGTGTTGTGCTGTGCTGTGCTGTGCTGTGCTGTGTTGTGCTGTGCTGTGCTGTGCTGTGCTGTGCTGTGCTGTGCTGTGTTGTGCTGTGTTGTGCTGTGTTGTGCTGTGCTGTGCTGTGCTGTGTTGTGCTGTGCTGTGTTGTGCTGTGCTGTGCTGTGCTGTGCTGTGTTGTGCTGTGTTGTGCTGTGTTGTGCTGTGCTGTGCTGTGCTGTGCTGTGTTGTGCTGTGTTGTGCTGTGTTGTGCTGTGCTGTGCTGTGCTGTGCTGTGTTGTGCTGTGCTGTGCTGTGCTGTGCTGTGCTGTGCTGTGCTGTGTTGTGTTGTGTTGTGCTGTGTTGTGCTGTGCTGTGCTGTGCTGTGTTGTGCTGTGCTGTGCTGTGTTGTGCTGTGCTGTGCTGTGTTGTGCTGTGCTGTGCTGTGCTGTGCTGTGCTGTGCTGTGTTGTGCTGTGCTGTGCTGTGTTGTGCTGTGCTGTGCTGTGCTGTGCTGTGCTGTGTTGTGCTGTGTTGTGCTGTGCTGTGCTGTGCTGTGTTGTGCTGTGCTGTGTTGTGCTGTGTTGTGCTGTGTTGTGCTGTGTTGTGCTGTGCTGTGTTGTGCTGTGCTGTGCTGTGTTGTGTTGTGCTGTGTTGTGTTGTGCTGTGCTGTGTTGTGCTGTGCTGTGTTGTGCTGTGTTGTGCTGTGTTGTGCTGTGTTGTGTTGTGTTGTGCTGTGTTGTGCTGTGCTGTGTTGTGTTGTGCTGTGCTGTGCTGTGCTGTGTTGTGCTGTGTTGTGCTGTGTTGTGCTGTGCTGTGCTGTGCTGTGCTGTGTTGTGCTGTGCTGTGCTGTGCTGTGCTGTGTTGTGCTGTGTTGTGCTGTGCTGTGCTGTGCTGTGCTGTGCTGTGCTGTGTTGTGCTGTGTTGTGCTGTGCTGTGCTGTGTTGTGCTGTGCTGTGCTGTGCTGTGCTGTGCTGTGCTGTGCTGTGCTGTGCTGTGCTGTGCTGTGCTGTGTTGTGTTGTGCTGTGCTGTGCTGTGCTGTGTTGTGCTGTGTTGTGCTGTGTTGTGCTGTGCTGTGCTGTGCTGTGCTGTGTTGTGCTGTGCTGTGCTGTGCTGTGCTGTGCTGTGCTGTGTTGTGCTGTGCTGTGCTGTGCTGTGCTGTGTTGTGCTGTGTTGTGCTGTGTTGTGCTGTGTTGTGTTGTGCTGTGCTGTGCTGTGCTGTGTTGTGCTGTGTTGTGTTGTGCTGTGTTGTGCTGTGCTGTGCTGTGTTGTGTTGTGCTGTGCTGTGCTGTGCTGTGTTGTGCTGTGTTGTGCTGTGTTGTGCTGTGTTGTGCTGTGCTGTGCTGTGCTGTGCTGTGTTGTGCTGTGCTGTGTTGTGCTGTGTTGTGCTGTGTTGTGCTGTGTTGTGCTGTGCTGTGTTGTGCTGTGCTGTGCTGTGTTGTGTTGTGCTGTGTTGTGTTGTGCTGTGCTGTGTTGTGCTGTGCTGTGTTGTGCTGTGTTGTGCTGTGTTGTGCTGTGTTGTGTTGTGCTGTGCTGTGTTGTGTTGTGCTGTGTTGTGCTGTGCTGTGCTGTGCTGTGCTGTGTTGTGCTGTGCTGTGTTGTGTTGTGCTCTGCTGTGTTGTGCTGTGCTGTGCTGTGTTGTGCTGTGTTGTGCTGTGTTGTGCTGTGTTGTGCTGTGTTGTGTTGTGCTGTGTTGTGCTGTGCTGTGCTGTGTTGTGCTGTGTTGTGCTGTGCTGTGCTGTGCTGTGCTGTGTTGTGCTGTGCTGTGTTGTGTTGTGCTCTGCTGTGTTGTGCTGTGTTGTGCTGTGCTGTGCTGTGCTGTGTTGTGCTGTGTTGTGCTGTGCTGTGCTGTGCTGTGCTGTGCTGTGCTGTGCTGTGCTGTGCTGTGTTGTGCTGTGCTGTGTTGTGCTGTGCTGTGCTGTGTTGTGCTGTGCTGTGTTGTGTTGTGCTGTGCTGTGTTGTGCTGTGCTGTGCTGTGCTGTGTTGTGCTGTGCTGTGCTGTGCTGTGCTGTGCTGTGTTGTGCTGTGCTGTGCTGTGCTGTGCTGTGCTGTGCTGTGTTGTGCTGTGCTGTGTTGTGCTGTGCTGTGTTGTGTTGTGTTGTGCTGTGCTGTGTTGTGTTGTGCTGTGTTGTGCTGTGCTGTGCTGTGCTGTGTTGTGCTGTGCTGTGCTGTGCTGTGCTGTGTTGTGTTGTGCTCTGCTGTGCAGTGCTGCGTGGAGCTGTGCCCTCCCCTCCATTCGCACTCTCCCTGCAGGCTGTGTTGTACCTGGGCCATGCCGGTGGGCTGCTGGCAGTGCCGCTCTCCAACTGCAGCCAGCACCGCAGCTGCACCCAGTGCATCCTGGCCAGGGACCCCGATTGCGCGTGGAGCAGCAGCAGCGGGCGGTGCGAGAGCCTGCGGGCCAACGGCGGGGAGCGGGGAGCGGCGCCCAGCCTGAGGCGGAGCCTGTGAGCGGCACCCTGAACGGCTGAGCCCATAAACAGCGCCCTACAGCACGAGCCCACAACCTGACCCCACAACCTGACCCCACAACCTGACCCCACAACCTGAGCCCATAACCTGAGCCTATAGCCTGACCCTATAGCTTGAGCCTACAGCCCAACTCTATAGCCTAACCCTATAGCCTGACCCTATAACTGACCCTATAACCTGAGCCTACAGCCCGAGCCTATAAGCATCACACTATAGCCTGACCCTATAAACATCACCCTACAGCCTGATCCTATAGGCTGTCCCTACAGCCTGACCCTATAACCTGACCCTATAAACATGACCCTATATAGCCTGACCCTACAGGCTAACCCTGAGCTTGACCCTATAACCTGAGCTGATACCCCTGACCCTATAAATCTGACCCCATAGCCCTGACCCTATAAACATGACCCTATAACCTGGTCCTATAGCCCTGACCTTATAAACATGACTCTGTAACCCTGATCCTATAACCCTGACCCTATAGCCCTGATCCTACATCCCTGACCCTATAAACCCGACCCTACAGCCCTGACCCTGTAACCCTGACCCTGTAGCCTTAACTCTGACCCTAACCCTGCTCCTGACCCAATCACCCTGACCCTATGACCTCTGACCCCAACCCCATGACCTCTGACCCTGAACCTATGACCTTACCTCTGACCCATGACCTGATCAATGACCCTGACCCTATGACCTCTAACCCTGATCTCACGACCTCTGACCCTGATTCCATCACCTATGACCCCGATCCTATGACCTCTGGCCCCGACCCTATTGGGAATAGGTGAACGGTTGGACTGGGTGATCTTTTAGGTCTTTTCCAACCTTAGTGATTCTATGATTCTATGATTCAATGACCCTATGACCTCACCCATGACCCTGACCCCATGACCTCTGACCTTGATGGTGCGACCTGACCCCTGACCTCTGACCTCTGACCCCTCAGCACGTGGCTGCAGGATGTGGAGGGAGGCGACGCCAGGAGCCGCTGCCAGCGCGGGAGGAGCGGGGGGGCGGAAATGGAGGCGGAAATGGAGGCGGAAATGGAGCTGAGTGAGTAGGGGGGGTGGGGGTGGGGCTACGCGTATAGGGGCGGGGCCACAGTTATAGGGGCGGGGCCATGTTTGTAGGGGCGGGGCCACGCTTATAGGGGCGGGGTTAGGGTTATAGAGGAAGGGTCAAGATTAGGGTTAGGGTTGTAGGGCTAGTTTTGTAGGGTTAGGGTTTTGGTCAGGGTTAAGGTTGGGGTTATAAGGCGAGGGTTATGGGGTTGGGGTTAGGGTTTGGATAATAGGGTGAGCGTTATGGGGCTGCAGGGATACAGGGTTATAGGAGTTATAGGGGGTTGGGGGGCCAGGGTTAGGGTTGGGGTTGTAGGTTTAGGGTTAGGGTTGGGGTTGTAGGTTTAGGGTTGGGGTTGGGTTGTAGGGTCAGGGTTAGGGTTTCAGATTTGGGGGTATGAGTATATGTGTTTATAGGGTCATTGGGGTATGGAGGTGTTGGGTTATGGGGGTGTAGGGTTACAGGGTCATAGGGGTGTGGGGTTATGGGGTTATAGAGGTGTAGGTTTATAGGGGTGTGGAGTTACAGGGGTGTAGGGTTAGAGGGTTATAGGGCTATGGGGTATAGGGTTATAGGGTGTAGGGTTATAGGGTTATATGGGGTTATAAGGTTCTATGGGCGATGGGTTATATGGGGTTATAGGGTTATATGAGCTATGGGTTATATGGGATATGGGTTATATGGCTATGGGTTATATGGGGTTATAGGGTTATGTGAGCTATGGGTTACATGGGGTTATAGGGTTATATGGCTATAGGTTATATGGGGTTATAGGGTTATATGAGCTATGGGTTATATGGGGTTATATGGGGTTATATGGGGTTATATGGGGTTATAGGGTTATATGGGGTTACATGGCTATGGGTTATATTGGGTTATAGGGTTATATGGGGTTACATGGCTATGGGTTTTATGGGGTTATAGGGTTATATGGGGTTACATGGCTATGGGTTATATGGGGTTATAGGGTTATATGGGGTTACATGGCTATGGGTTTTATGGGGTTATAGGGTTATATGGGGTTACATGGCTATGGGTTTTATGGGGTTATAGGGTTATATGGGGTTACATGGCTATGGGTTTTATGGGGTTATAGGGTTATATGGGGTTACATGGCTATGGGTTATATGGGGTTATAGGGTTATATGGGGTTATAGGGTTATATGGGGTTACATGGCTATGGGTTATATGGGGTTATAGGGTTATATGGGGTTATAGGGTTATATGGGGTTACATGGCTATGGGTTATATGGGGTTATAGGGTTATATGGGGTTATAGGGTTATATGGGGTTACATGGCTATGGGTTTTATGGGGTTATAGGGTTATATGGGGTTACATGGCTATGGGTTATATGGGGTTATAGGGTTATATGGGGTTATAGGGTTATATGGGGTTACATGGCTATGGGTTATATGGGGTTATAGGGTTATATGGGGTTATAGGGTTATATGGGGTTACATGGCTATGGGTTTTATGGGGTTATAGGGTGTGGGGTTACCTGGGTTGCCGCCGGCCTCGCGCTCGCCGTTCCTCCCCCGCCCCGCAACGCCGCCTCCTCCCGCAGCGCTGCGCCCCGCCGCTCACAGCGTGCTGCGGCTGCCGTGCCCGCGGCGCTCCGCCTGGGCGGCGTACAGCTGGGAGCGGCCGGCCGGCGCCGGGGACGCGGAGCTGCTGCCGGACCTGACGCTGCTGCTGGTCGCCCAGCGCCGCTCCGTCGGCTCCTACGTCTGCTGGGCCACCGAGAACGGCGTCCGCTGGGCCGCGGCTCGGTACCGCCTGCTGGAGCCCGACGGGGGCGGCCGGGGGAGCGAGGAGGGGGCGACGGCCCCCCCGGGACCCCCCCCGCACGGCTCCTACTGGCCGCAGTTGGTGGCCGTGGCCGCGCTGCTGGCTTTGACGCTGCCGGCGGCCGTCGGGTTGGGGTTGGTGGCTTTTAGGGCGCGGGGCAAAGCGGGGGGGTGCGCGGGGGGGGTGGAGAAAACCCCCCTGAATGGGGAGGGGGGCGTGGGGGGGGAGAGGGGCTGCGTGCAGATGGACGGAGGGAGCGGCGGTGAGTCCGGAGGGGTGCGAGGAGAAATGGGGCAGATGGGGCCGCGGTGGGGCTGAGGATGGGGGGAGGTTTGGTTTTTTGGGGAGAGGGATTGGTGAATTTAATGCAGCGTTATGGGGGGGACCCCATAGCAGTGCCGGCCCCACCGCAGTGCTGTGCTCACCCCATAGCAGTGCCGACCCCACTGCAGTGCTGTGCTCACCCCATAGCAGTGCCGGCCCCACTGCAGTGCTGTGCTCACCCCATAGCAGTGCCGACCCCACTGCAGTGCTGTGCTCACCCCATAGCAGTGCCGACCCCACTGCAGTGCTGTGCTCACCCCATAGCAGTGCCCGCACACATCACTGCTCACACACCGACTGCTGCCTTTTGTACCCATGGTTTTATACAATAAACCTCTCCAATGTGGGGGATCTGTGGGGTGTCTGTGGGGTGTCTATGGGATACCTATGGGGTACCCGTGGTTTTGTTGGGCAGAACCCCAGAGCCACCCTGCTCCATGGGGTATCCATGGGGTATCTATGGGATACACGCCTTGCTGTGGGGCGGAAGCTTTGTAGCCGCCCTGTTCTTTGGGGTATGTATGGGGTATCTGTGGGGCATTTATGGGGTCTATGGGGTATCTGTGGGGCACACATGTTTTTGCAGGGTGGAACCCTGGAGTCCCCCTGCTCCTTCAGGTATCCATGGGGCATCCATGGGGTATCTATGGGGAATCCGTGGGGTATCCATGGAGTATATAGGGGACATCCATGGGGCATCCATAGTTGATCTATGGGACATCTATGGGTATCCATGCGACATCCATGGGGTATCTATGGAGAATCTATGGGGTATCTATAGGGTATCTGTGGGGCACCCAGGGGGTATCCACGGGGTGCCCATGAGGCATCCATGGTGCACGTGTGTTTGTGGGGCGGAGACCTAGAGCCACCGTTCCTTGGGATGTCTGTGGGCTATCTATGGGGTGCGAGTGCGCTTTTGGCCTCTGCTCCGTGGGATTTCTACGGGGCGCCTCCGTTTCTGTGGCCGCTTTGACCTCCCCAAGATGGCGCCGCGCTCTACGCCGCCCCCGTCCATCCGCCTGCGTCCTCCCCAAGATGGCGGCCCCCCGCGGCCCGTGCGCTACGCCGACGCATTTCCGGCGCGAGGCCCCACCCCGCTTCCGGCGCGTTTCCCGTCGTGCCCCGCAAGGCGGCTGTGGGGAGCGCGGCGAAATGGCGGACGTTGTGGGTCTGCGCGAGCCGAGCGGCGAGGAGTTCGCTATGGACGAAGACGGCGACGGTGAGGGCGGCCGAGGCCCGGCGGGCGGGAGGGCGATGCGGCTCTGCTCCCGCTCCCCGCCCCCGGTCGGGCCCCAGCCCCGGTCAGGCTGCCGGGCCCTGACTGGCCGTCTTTCCGCAGAGAGCTTCCATAAGCTGAGGGAGAACGCCAAGAAGCGGAGAGGCCGCGGCTTCGGCTCGGTAGGAGTGTGGGTGTCAGGGATGCGTGGCAGAGCCAAAAATAATAATAATCATAATGAAAAAATGCAGCCCTGAATAGAAGTGAAAAGCAAGAGCTAGCCAAGTGGAGGTAAAGCAGCGCCTTTGAGGGTACGTGGCTGTAGAAGGGTAAAAGGAATAACAGGTAACTGCTTGAAGTTTGGATTATTAATTGAGTGTGAATCCAAACACAATTCTCCAATTCTACCGATTAAAAAAAACCACCAATAATGAGTAAATAAGTAAAAATTGGAAAGCAAGCGCTGTAGTGTGGTACGAGATCTGAGGGAAGTAATAGAATTGTTGAGTGCATGCCCTCAGTGGTGGCAGATTGATCCAGCTCGTTAACCAAGGTAAGGAATGAGTGGGCAAAGCTTCCCTTCTGGATTTGAAGGATGCCTTTTTGCCTGGTTTGGCCAAAGGAAGCTTAAAGTGACTTGCCTTTGAGTAGCAAAAACCCCAAGACCGAAAATAATAATAATAATAAAAAGAGAGATGCAGTCAACCTGGACAGTGTTATCCAGGGCTGTGAGAACAGCCTGGGGATTTTTGAGAACCGGTCAGCTCAGGATGGATCCTGAGACGTGGGTTGCTCCATCCATCCCAGGGTGGAACTGGACTGCAGTATGTGGGTGCCACGGTAACTACAGAGTTCTGTGCACAAAGGACTGCGAGTTTGCTGAATTTCTTAGCTGAGATGGTTATCGAGGTCCTCAATAGAAGGCTCAACTGATGAAAGAGAAGGAGGGAAGCAATTTGCCGGCCTCCCAGAACACCAGATCCTTCAGTCCCCCAGATCCTTCTCCAGATGAACCTTCAGCCTTTCTTTGGAGGGGAGCTGCTCCGGCCCTGGGAGCATCCTCGCGGCCCCCTCTGGACCCGCTCCACGTCTCTCATGTGCTGGGGTCCCAGGCCCGGGTGCAGGGCTCCAGATGGGGCTGGCACCAGCTGGCGCTCTTTGGCTCTTCCGTCTCCCAGTGCCCTCAGCCCCTGCCCACACGGCTTCCTTCGGAATCCTTTGCCAGCAGCCCCGCTCTGCTCTGAACACAGCGCACAAACTCTCTCGAAGCGAGACGCCCAAAGCTGAGTGCGGCACTCAAGGTGTGTGTCGTGGCTGCAGGACTTTTGTTATCCGTACTCCACGTGGTAGAGCCGTGCCGAAGCTCGTGCTGTTCTCGTGGGCACGCTCCTGCAACCTGCCCCAGCCCCACTCTCTGGATGCCATCCCTTCCTCCTCCTGTGGCGCGCTGCTCGGTGTCCTTGGCACCGGAGCCCGGAGGACACGAGGGTGAGGAGGGCTGGTCTGGCACGCGCCTGAGCATCTCTTCCCGGAGGATCTGCTCCGCGAACTCCCCAGGCACCGAGGTGAGGCTCATGGCCTGCAGTTTCCCTCCGAGGGGCTCCTCAGAGCGCCGTTTCCATTCTCCAGTCGCCACGGACTTTGCCCAGCAGCCACGACCTCTCTAAGGAGCTGCAGAGCGGCTCGGCGAGCCCGGAGTCGGCCGGCTGCTCCAGCACGCGGCACGCACGGCGCCGGGCCCCAGAGACTTGGCCAAACGCAGCCGTCAGCTGGCCCTGCGAGCGCCACAACTGCGTGCGTTCGGTGCGCTGCCCCAACCCGAGCCGGCGAGCGGCGCCAAGCGGGCAGCCTGGCCTCTGGCCCTGGCTGGGGCTGCAGGCAGGGCTGTCGCTCTGCCCGTGTCGCTGCGCGATGCCAGGCGTCCATCTCTCTCTCTCTGACTGCTGGGCCCGCCTCAGCCGGCCCATTTCCTCTCGCGGCCTGGAGATCCCGCAGTTCCCTCTGGGCGGCTCGGTGGCTCCTCGGAGCTCCGTCCGGCTGCCCGTGTCAGCCCAGAAAGGCTGCGGCCCCTCCGCCTGGCTCTGTGCCTCAGCCCGGCTGTTGCTGAGCGCTCGCCGTGTCGCTGTCAGGGGAGCACCGGCCAGCCCGGCGCAGGGCTTTGGGAGGCTGGAGAGGAATGAGGAGCTGCCCCCCCCACGGAGCTGCACCCCATCTCAACACAGACGCGGTTCGAGATGATGTTGATGTTTTTATTTTTTGGTCAATAAGTCCAATTACAGATCTTACAAATGCCAATTTCAGATCTGACCACTGCCAATTTCAGATCTGACCACTGCCAATTTCAGGTCTTCCAAGTCCAATTTCAGATCTGACAACTGCCAATTTCAGATCTTACAAATGCCAATTTCAGGTCTTCCAAATCCAATTTCAGGTCTTCCAAGTCCAATTTCAGATCTGACAACTGCCAATTTCAGATCTTCCAAGTCCAATTTCAGATCTTACAAATGCCACTTTCAGATCTTCCACGTTCAATTTCGGATCTTCCAAGTCCAATTTCAGACGGTCAGTTTTTTCACCACCTTCCCGTGCACCTGCACTCGGTAAATGCAGGTGTATTCTGGATGTCCCCAGTTGCTCTGCACCAGAACCTTGATGTGGCGAAAGGCTCTGGCAGGATGATTCTGCAAAGGAAATGGGGAGGAACAAAGAAATTGCTGGGGTTCCAATTCCCACCCTGTGCTCCACGGCTCGCCCCTGCCAGTTGCTCCTGTTGCTCAGCAGCTCCAGACAGCGAGAGGAGCGTGGCTGTGCAGCCGGAGGGCTCCAGTTGCAGGCCTGTGGGAGCACAGGGAGGGGCAGGGAGCAGGCGTCCTCCCTGGCGTGCTGCCCCTGTCCTACCTGGAGCAGGAAGATGTCTAAGAATGCCTTCTGCACATCGAAGGTGAACGACCCGAGCGGAACCTCCTCTTCGCTGTCCACATCCAGCCCCTTGCAAGCAAAGCACAAGGATGGACGCTCAGATTCGTGCACCAAGAGCAAAGCCGTGCGCTGTGTCAGCACGGGGCTGCCCACCCCCCTGCCCCGGGGCTCGGGCAGCAGCCCGGCCCTGCTTCCGCTGGAGCTCAGTCTCGGCCTCGAGGTTTGCTCAGGAAGCCCGAGATGCTTGCCGAGCAAGGCTTAAGAAGGATGCCGGCTCTCCAGCTTAGGAAACATCACCTTGGGGCACTGCAGTGCTCGGCAGGCGGCGGGACACAGGGCTCTGAGGATGCCCAAAAGCAAGCCAGTCCCTGCTCCGGCACTGTGCTGTGCCCAGATCCCAGGCAAAAGAGCAAAGCAGTGACTTACAAAAACAGCAAATTCTTTCGGGGCACTGCTGGGGGAGGCAGCTGGAGTCAGCCCTGGGTCAACGTGTTCCAGAATGACACAAGAGGGCAGGATTTCAGCTGGCAACCCGATGACCACCTGGCCCTGATGTCCCTCCATGGGCCAGCACTGTCCTGGTGAATCGCCCGGCTGCAAACAGAATGGGAGAGCAGAGGATCAGGAGAGAGCGCTGGGGCCACCGCACTCCTGGTTCAGCTAAGGGCAAAGGCAGCGAGCGTCTGCGGGCCGTACTTGTGCTTGAGAGTGGCTCACGTGTGAGGAATGGGGCAGAAGCACTGGGCCTGAATTCCCCGCCCGACAAAGGGGCTCTCAGTGTCACCGCCAAGGGGAAGATGGCGGCTGGGAAAGCGTCGCAGTGGGAGCGTCTCTCTCCAGCACTGCTCCGCCGGCCCCCAGCTCTGCCCACCGAGGGACAGCTGGGATGGCTGTGGCACTGCGGTGTCGGCGGGGAGGAGATCTCTCACCCGGCTGGGACTGAGGAGCGTGGGCCCCACACACACAGCGCTTCAGCTCAGGTGAGGGGAAGCACCGATTTCCAGCACACCCGGCCCCGTATCGGACCTTGGGCTTCACGGCTTGAGCAACGCGCCGGGCCTGAGGGGAGACCCCCAAGGGGGAGCGAGGGGTGCAAGCAGCGCTGCTGATGGCCGCCACGATACCTGCAGGATGGTATCCGGAGGATTCACGGGGACGATGAAACTGTGGAGCCAGCAAAACCAGCACTTAAATGTGTAGGTAGGAGAAGTTCTGTGCAGGTCGATGGTACCACCTGTAACGATGGGGAGGAGATGAGTGCGAGAGGCAGCAGACGTGGAGGAGCTGAGGGGAGCAGGGCTTGCCTGCCTGTGTCCTCACCAATGCTCTTCCGTGCCCAGTCCGGCGTCTGATAGCACTCCTGCCGTGCTCTCAGCTCAGACAGCATCCGCTGGAAGGACAAGAAACCATGTCAGGACGCGGCCACGTCAGCGCGCAGCTCAGCGTGACTGCCAGCACCCGGAGGCCTGACACGCAAGGCCAGCCGCGTCCCGAGGGCTGTGAGCTCCGTGCTGGCCGGCACGAGGGGCCAGGACTGAGGAAGGATGTCCGAGCCCACGGCCACTGACCTGTGCCTCCGTGTCTTCCTCTATTTTGAGGCGTATCCACGAAGACGCAGTGAAATACACCTGGGTAGCGACTGCAATTGGAAAGACAGAGAGAAGGTCGTCAGCGCAGGGGTTGCTGCTGGTGCTGAGCTCATGCTGGCTTTTCCTTGGAGCCTGGGAATCCGCCGGTGGGCGGAGGATGTCGGGAATGGTGCGGGCTGAGGACACGTCTCTGCCCACAGCCTTCAGGGCACTGCAGCCCCGCGGCCCCGTGGTGCAGCTCGGTGCCCCAGCGCTGCTCCCATTTCCCCTGGCTGCACCCGGCGGCACCGAAAGCAGCGTGGCGGGCAGAATGCCAGCCCTACAGGGAGGCCAAAGCAAGGCCGACTCGAGGATGTCCTCGAGAAGCGGCACCGGGGCCGTGGGGTCCTCCTCGGTCCGCATCCTAACGCTGGGGGGACCGCAGCAGCTCTCGGGCTGAGTGGGACCCAGTGGTGGAGAGCAGCTGTGGAGCAAGCAGGCGGCCAGGATAGGAAGGCAGAAGTGCCGCGCTGGTGCTCCAGTGCCTCTGAAGGCCTCTGCTCACACGGACCTCATCCAGCACAGCCCCGTGGTCGCTGCGGGATGTTTGCTCATCAGGACTCACCAAGAAGCAGCAGAGACAGTGCGACGAACACTCTGGCGCGGTTCATCTTGTGCTGTGAAGCAGCAGCAGCCAGGCGTCTTGCAGTTCTTTTGGCTGCTTCATGCCACACTGAACGCTGTTGGCCAGCGGAGGCAGGACCTGATGCTGGTAAAGGCCCGCTCCCTTCCGCCGGCTCACAGAGGCTTCTGCGGGAGGAAAGAACCTGGTTGAGCACCGGTCCCACCGTGTGAGAGCCGAGGCAGGCGGCAGCAGCCTCCGCAGAGGCCCTCCCAGAGGACGGGCCTTGGGCTGCCCCCCGGCGCCGTCCCGGCTGCAGTGAGGGTCAAACCAGAGGCTTCCCCCGGCTGCCCCGCTCCCTGGGCCACCGAGGGCTGTGTGCTCGCTTGCCCCCGGCCCGATGCCGCTGGCCGGTTCCCCCCACCTCGTACCTCTGCCCCTGCGCTGATGTGTCCCCAGCGGGGACCTGCTGGCCCTTGCCGACAGCCCGGCTCCCTGCGGGGCACTTAGGTGCCCTGGGGCGCCTTGCGGTCGCAGCCTTTCTCCTCGCCATCGCAGCGAAGGTGAGCCCTGGAAGCGGCACGTCCTCTCAGCACCACGATCCCAAAAGCTCTGAGCCCACTGGGGCTCTGCCAGCTGCAGCCCTTGGCGGGCTGTGATGTCACAGAGGGCAGCTGTGATGTCACAGAGGGCAGCTGTGATGTCACAGAGGGCAGGGGCACAGCCGGCCCATGAGCAGGGCACGCCCAGCAGCTGGGGGCATGGAGGGCGATTTTGTGCTCCCCACTCTGGACCCGAGAGGAGGGCCGGCCACAGTTCAGCCTCGGGTCTCCCTGTGACGCACAGAAGCATTTCTTCATCAAATCACAGGATCTCAGCACCTGAGTTGGGTCGGAAGGCACCTCCCAGCCCCCCCAGCCCCACCGCGATGTTCGGACTCGCTTGGATGCTCAAGGAGGCGATGGAGGGGTTCGGAACACGTTTCCCTTTTGGACTCAAGGGACGGCCTACAGACAGAAATTGCTGTGGATGTTCTCCAAGCTCCGACCCCTTTCAGGCCCTACCTCCTGGCCACATGCGACACGCTCCCTTTCCCCACTGGCCGAGGAACTCGGGGGATCCATTCCCGGCTCGCCCACCACGTCACCCATCCGATGCCTGACAGCCTCCCTGGCGGCCTCGGTCCAACTTCTCTCTACATTCGGACCGGTTCTCTCCGACCTCCTGGCGCCTTTGGTAAATAAAACTCATTCCGAGGTCACCTTCAGCAGCCGAGTGGCGTCTCGCTTTTGTAAGGACAGCCCCTCGTTCCCCGCCGTCCCTTCATCCCCCCGGTCCCACCGCCCCTCCCGGTCCCACCGCCCCACGGGTCCTCAGCACGGAGCCCCGGCAGCCCGAGTGCAGCACCGCTGAGTGCCAGCCCTCGGGACGCTGCCGCTGCCCCCGTCGGACGTGCCGCCGTTCCTTTCGGCTCCTTGTCCTCGCTGCCGGCCGCTCTCGATGCCGCCAGCCGCACACGGCCTCTGTCCCAGCTACCACCCGGTGCCGTCACTGCTGTCCCTGGGCGCCATCTGTCCGTCCTGGTGCCTGTCCCCGCCGTCGCTGTCCCCTCGCGGTGTCCCCGTGTGCCCCCCCGAATCCCAATGGTGCCATCGCCACGGTCCCGGTCGTCACCCACTGTCACTGGAGTGGCTCTCCACGTCTGAGTGACGGAAGGACAGAATCCCTGTTTATTCATTGTGCCCACAGAAATGATCGCTCCCTCCATAAAGCTGATGGCCTGCCTTTTAATTAAGTGCCTGCCGTTAAGCAGGGGCCTTTGCCATATCCCAGAGCACCTCTGTCTCCAGGGCTCCCATCTGTGTGTTTTATCTTATCACTGGGAATCAAATGATGTTTCTGCATTAGAATTGTATAATATTATTTTTATTTTATGATCTCCACTATCATAATTCTTTTTGGGAGTCCCTCTACTTCACTTGGGGAATATCTCTGATAAGTTTACATCACTGATCCTCTAGACGAACCTTCCCAGGCACGCACACTGTATAGAGGTGTATAGATGTATATTTTGTCAGACACTGCAAGAACATCCTGCACGAGAGCAAACCAGAGAGCAGGGGATGGCAGCCCGAGGAAGCGCCTGAAGAGACATGGGAAGGCCTGGCATCATCCCCAGTGCTCTTTGTGCAACAAAGACTTTAAAGAAACTCGCCACATCAATAGGACAAGGAGAGCACCGAGACAGCTTGGAAACAACAGGACGGCTGCTGACTGACACCAGGTAACAAATAAATGAACAAGGAAATAGCAAATGTCAACCTTCTGATAAGACTGTGAACGTGGAGTACGCAGCCAGTGGGGAAACAGGGGAGGGGGGAGGCAAGGGGGAGCAAACAGGGTCTAAAGGCTGTCATGGCGTGTCCATAGGCGCTGCTGCTTGCAGGACGCCGCCATTGCAACCGCGAATCAAATCTGCTTTTATCAGAGATGCCGTCCTGACAAGATGACTTGGATATTTCCAACAGTGCTATCAGCGCGTAGAGGCAAATAGTTGGATTGTTTATAGTGAGAAATCGTATCAAAGAATGAGCGCACAGTGCGGGTTTTCACTCTCCCTTTCTCCAGCCCTGCCCCCACAAAAGCTCCCCGCTGTCCCAGCCGCCCCCTGCGGCCCATTTCCCGTTCCAGTACGAACGGGAGGAGGCTGCGTTCCTCAGCTGCCCCTTTCTCCAAACCGTTCCTGGGAGCGGTGAGTTCATTTCTCTTTGATCTTTTCCTACAGCGCCTGTTTCTCACATAAAGGCTCCGGCATCGCCTTTGTTTGCTCTACACCCATTACACCCTTAGAGCTCCAAGGACCTTTGCAGCGACCCCGCAGACCCTACAGACCCCTCTGCCCACTTATTCACCCCGTGTGTCCCACAGCCCCCCGGCGGCTTCTGCAGCCCTTCTGCAGTTCCACGTACGTCCTGCAGCGCTCCTGTGAGAATCCTTAGTTTTTTTTTGGCTCAAAGCTTGCTTCCTGAGGTTTTTCTTTGATAAGACTCTGAGTGACTTGTCAAGGAGGCAGCTGATGGGTGCTAACTGTGTGACAATCGATTTCCCTTTGGGAACATTTGCAAGCCCCTTCCCCCAGAGCTGCTTGCTCTGTAGAAGAGCGGAAGAGAGCGCTCAGCAGTGTTCACTGGCGGAAGATCTGGCCTGTGGCCAAACCGCTCCAGCTAAGTATGGAAGGCTGGGGGATGATAGCATTGTATCTTGTGAAGGCAAGATGCAAGTTGGTGCCTCCCTGCTTCCTCTTATCTGCTGGCAAGGCCAGAAAGATAAGAACAAAGGAGGTTCCTGCTGAGATCCCAGAGCCAGAAGCTGCCACCGCAAGGAGAACTGACTCAACCACCTTGGGTTTGAGCTGTCACTCCAAAAAGAGCTGACTCAACCACTTTGAAGCATTGAAAAAGGGCCGTCATCACCATGGTCGTCGTCGTCATTGGCAACAGGACAACTCTGCCTGACGACCCACCGCTACTGAAGATCAAAGACTGAACTAGGAACCTCGCTGGATCCATGGTGGTGCCTATCTCCCTCTTGCTGCCTATAGAGACTCCTTGCTTCTTCTTTCCTATCTTTTCTATCGCCCTCCTTCCCTTCCCCCATTACCCTAATTCATAACAGTGTCCGTTCTCCCCTTCCCCATTTCCCTGATTAAGATTTGTAATAAACTGGTCGGACCAACATTTGAACCGTTGCTTCTTAATCTCACGCCGGGTATAGAGATAATAAAAGAACCTCCTCTCCCTCCTATAAATTGGAGCGAGACAGCTCCACAGCGCCCCAGGCTCCTACAAAATCGACGGGGCCCCTGGAGCATCCCTGCAGCACCCCGATAGCTCCCGGCACGCCACGGCGCCCCCCAGCAGCCCGATCCCCATAGGCTCCATAGGCCCCACAGCCCCCCTCCAGCCTCCCAGCCCCGCTCCCGGCGCCGCCGTTTCCCGACAGTCCCCGCGCAGCCGCCGAGGGTCGCGTTTCCCGGCGCGCCCGGCGGCGGTGGCGGCGGGGCGGAGCTTCGGGTGGGCGGGACCGTCTCCATGGGCGGGGCCGCACGCAGCCAATCGGGAGAGGGCGCTCGGCGGCCGCGTTGCCATAGAAACGGCACCGCCCCCATGGCGGCGGGCGGTGCGGAGCGGCGGCTCCGGTACTTGACGACACGGGAGGTGGCGGAGGCCGGGCGGCCCCTGCTCAGCGCTCTCGGCCGCGTTTACGACCTGGGCCCGCTGCTGCGGGAGCGCCGCGGTACGGGGGGGGGCCGCTGTGGGGGCGGGTCCCGGTGTGGGGGCTCCGAGTCCGACCTTCTTCCCCAGGTGGCGTCACCCTGGCCCCCCTGCTGGCCGCCGTCGGCACCGACGTGAGCCGCTGCTTTGACCCCGAGAGCGGCGACGTGAGTGGGACGGGGGGCGGGAGCGTCCCCGGGCTCGGGGGGCTTCGGGGCGGGGCGGTGCTGTACCGGCGGAGCGGGGGAGGGGTCCCGGCGCAGTTTTCGGGGCCCGGCGCGGTGCCGGGCGGTCCCGGTGCCGGTGTTTGCAGTCCCAGGGCGGCGGGGGTGCGAGCTGGGCGATCCCGGTGCGAGGCGGGGATCCCCGCACGGGCGGGACGGGGCGGCGGCCTCCGATCCCGGCCACGCGCGTCAGGCGTCCCTCCCACCGGCAGCCGCTGCCCCGCGTGGAGCCCTGCACCGGCCAGACCGGCTCCCGGTACCCGCTGGGGACCCCGGGCGGCTCCCGGCCCCTCGCGCCGCGCTCAGACGGGGTCCTTCCGCGGCACGCCGCGTGGTGGCGGGACCCCCGGCTGCAGGTGGGACGTCTGACGGCCGCCCCCCGCCTGTTGCGCCTCTGCAACGCCCTGACGGGCCAGAACTGCGTCATCGAGGTCAGTGGGACGGGGGGCACCCGGGCCCCGAGATACGAGCCCGCTCCCCGGTGGGATCCTGCTGTACCCAGCGACGTGCTGGGAACCTCGGCCCCGTCCCCTTCCCTTCTCACGGTCCCCTAGGTGTGCGGGGAGGAGCCGGTGGGAGCGGCGCTGCGGCGGGCGCGGGGCTGGCAGGAGCAGCTGGAGAAATACACGGCGTGCTACGGCGGCGTCCCGCTGAACCCCCAGCTCAGCCTGGAGCAGAACGGGATCCCGGACAGCACCTCCGAGCTGCGCAGCCTGCGCCTCGACCCCAAGGACTTCATCCCCACCGTGTTTCTCTACTTCAACGATGACGCTGGCAGCGCCAGGGAAGGTGGGACCTTTAAGCACCCCCAAAACCCTAAGATAGGCCCCTCACCTCCTCAAAACGGACCTCCCCCCTTGTCCCCTCCCACCCGGAATGCACAGGACTCCCCAAAAAACTCCCCAGGACCCCGTCCTTCTCAGAACCCTTAAAACCCTTCAGACTGCCATAAAACTTCCCAGGACCCCCAGACCACCCGAAAACTTCCGCCCCACTCTTCCTTTTCCAGCCCTGCAGTGACATCTTCCCCACCCTGGGCTGTGGATGGTACTATGGGGGCACTACGCCCATTCTGGATTCCAGTTGTGTTTTTGCAGCACAATAAAGCTGTTTTTTTTTTTAATTATTATTTGTTGTTGAAAAATTGTTCTGTGCGTGGTCACGGTGGGGCAATGCAGGATCCCGTGGTTTAGGGGCACCCCTGAGGATCTGTTTGCGAGGAAGAGCCTGGTGCTAATGAGCAGCCCTGCTAACAAAGGGCAAACGACCCCTCAACATGTGACCCTGCTGTCCTTCCCCCGTGACGATCTCCCAGCGGCCCTGAGGAGCTCCTGTGCAGATCCAAGGCTGCTGTTGGTGTTCTGGTCACTGCGGAGGAAGGCTCCCACCCCGTGCACCCATCTGCTGTGCACACCCGCCGGTCACAGCTCAACCTGCCATGGGACACAAGGTCGCATCCTCCCAAGGGGCTGGAAGAGGGGGGATTGGACACGATCCCACGGCACCCCTGGAGCCCCTAAAGTCCCTGTGTCCTTAGGGGTTCTATGCTTTTTTTGGTTTTTTTTTTTTTGGGTTTCAGTGTTCCACCTCAGAACTTCATGCAGTGTATGGGGCATTAAAGTGTCCCTGCCCCAATCCCAGGTACCGATCCCTGTGCATTGCAGCAGTCCTGGGATCTGGCCCTTCCAGCTGGGGCCGCTCTCTGGCTGCCTTGCACTGGGTGCTGGAGGTGTTTTCCTGGCCGTTCCAAGCTGTTCAGGTTTGACTCGGTCCCAGGAACTCTCTCTCTCTCATCTTGTCTGTTTTATTCATCTCCATTTCAATTTAATTGTATCTATTGTGATATCTTGTATCCCGCTATTACAGTACAATCAGTTTTCCTCCATAGATTGCTGCCGCTGCTCTTCTCCTCCCTTCCTTCCTTCCCATTTCTGTGGCACTGGGGTGGGGGCAGGCAGAGTCCTGGTGCCCTGTCACGGATGTAGATTGATCTGGTCAACGCCGTGACACATTATTACTGAATTATGTGATTAATTCTTTCTTGCAAAACTGTAATAGTTGTTAAATGTTCCGAACAATGCGAATATAGCGTTAGGGATCAGAAAACAACTTGTTCTGTCAGGATAAGAAACTGCCAGCAAAAGAAAAATAGATGTAGCAACCATCAAAGGAGTTGGGGCCTCTCCACGAGGCCGAACCGCCTCACTCCTAAGGAGGCTGGGACGTGCCAGGCACCAAGAGCCTCCCCTGCTTTTCTGCCGAGCTCATCTTTGTGGAAAGGACAGGCAGATATCCGCAAAATAATGATCAGGTGTGGAATAAGTTAATTAATGAACTACGGATTTACGCTTATGAGCAAAGATTTGTTTGTTGAGTGTTTCCATGTTTAGTGAAGCGTCAGGAAGATTGTGAACCTGCGATACTCAGCCAGTGAGGAACCAGGGCAGAACGAGATCAGCGTCGGGGAATAGGGAATAAAAGATGGAACTGTTCTTCTGGGTGCTCTCCTGCTTGCAGGAGGCCCAGCATCGCAACTGTGGGAATCAAATGTTGTTTCTGCATTAGAATTGCATAATATTATTTTTATTACATGATCTCCGCTATCATAGTTCTTTTTGGGAGTCCCTCTACTTCACTTGGGGAGGATCTCTCATAAGTGATTTAAACTTACCGTATAGACGAACCTTCCCAGGCACGCACACTGTATAGAGGTGTATAGATGTATATTTTGTCAGACACTGCAAGAACATCCTGCACGAGAGCAAACCAGAGAGCAAGGGATGGCAGCCCGAGGAAGCGCCTGAAGAGACATGGGAAGGCCTGGCATCATCCCCAGTGCTCTTTGTGCAACGAAGACTTTAAAGAAACTCGCCACATCAATAGGACAAGGAGAGCACCGAGACAGCTTGGAAACAACAGGACGGCTGCTGACTGACACCAGGTAACAAATAAATGAACAAGGAAATAGCAAATGTCAACCTTCTGATAAGACTGTGAACGTGGAGTACGCAGCCAGTGGGGAAACAGGGGAGGGGGGAGGCAAGGGGGAGCAAACAGGGTCTGAAGGCTGTCATGGCGTGTCCATAGGCGCTGCTGCTTGCGGGACGCCGCCATTGCAACCGCGAATCAAATCTGCTTTTATCAGAGATGCCGTCCTGACAAGATGACTTGGATATTTCCAACAAGACCATTCCCCCTTGTCCTAGCATGGCTCATAATCACCACTGCCCTCCTCTTTATACGCTCCCCTCAAGTACTGCAAGGCCCTGGAGCCTTCTCTTCTCCAAGCTAAACAAGCCCAGTTCCTTCAACCTTTCTGCTTAGGAGAGGTGCTCCAGCCCTCTGATCATCTTATCGGCCCTCATCTGGACAAACTCCAAGAAGTTGCCTTGTTATTAGACAAGACCAATTCATTTTTTATTTCTTTATTTTATTATTTTCCATCCTGGCTGGCGTCACAGCCTCTTCCTGACCCCTGCCTGCCTGCCTTGGAGGCCTGGCTGGAGTCCCGGCCCCTGCCTGCCTGCCTTGGAGGCCTGGCTGGAGTCCCGGCCCCTGCCTGCCTGCCTTGGCAGCCTGGCTGGACTCGTGGCCCCTGCCTGCCTGCCTTGGCAGCCTGGCTGGAGTCCCGGCCCCTGCCTGCCTGCCTTGGAGGCCTGGCTGGAGTCCCGGCCCCTGCCTGCCTGCCTTGGAGGCCTGGCTGGAGTCCCGGCCCCTGCCTGCCTGCCTTGGAGGCCTGGCTGGAGTCCCGGCCCCTGCCTGCCTGCCTTGGCAGCCTGGCTGGAGTCCCGGCCCCTGCCTGCCTGCCTTGGAGGCCTGGCTGGAGTTTCGGCCCCTGCCTGCCTGCCTTGGCAGCCTGGCTGGAGTCGTGGCCCTGGCCTGCCTGCCTTGGCAGCCTGGCTGGAGTCGCGGCCCCTGCCTGCCTGCCTTGGCGGCCTGGCTGGAGTCTCGGCCCCTGCCTGCCTGCCTTGGCAGCCTGGCTGGAGTCGTGGCCCCTGCCTGCCTGCCTTGGCAGCCTGGCTGGAGTCGTGGCCCCTGCCTGCCTGCCTTGGCATCCTGGCTGGAGTCGTGGCCCCTGCCTGCCTGCCTTGTCAGCCTGGCTGGAGTCTCGGCCCCTGCCTGCCTGCCTTGGCGGCCTGGCTGGAGTCGCGGCCCCTGCCTGCCTGCCTTGGCAGCCTGGCTGGAATCGTGGCCCCTGCCTGCCTGCCTTGGCAGCCTGGCTGGAGTCTCGGCCCCTGCCTGCCTGCCTTGGCAGCCTGGCTGGAGTCCCGGCCCCTGCCTGCCTGCCTTGGCAGCCTGGCTGGAGTCGTGGCCTCTGCTTGGGTCAGCTGGAGTCGTGGTCCGTGCTTGCGTTGGCTGGAGTCGTGGTCCCTGCCTGCCTGCCTTGGAGGCCTGGCTGGAGTCCCGGCCCCTGCCTGCCTGCCTTGGAGGCCTGGCTGGAGTCCCGGCCCCTGCCTGCCTGCCTTGGAGGCCTGGCTGGAGTCCCGGCCCCTGCCTGCCTGCCTTGGAGGCCTGGCTGGACTCGTGGCCCCTGCCTGCCTGCCTTTGCAGCCTGGCTGGAGTCGTGGCCCCTGCCTGCCTGCCTTGGCAGCCTGGCTGGAATCGTGGCCCCTGCCTGCCTGCCTTGGCAGCCTGGCTGGAGTCGTGGCCCCTGCCTGCCTGCCTTGTCAGCCTGGCTGGAATCGTGGCCCCTGCCTGCCTGCCTTGGCGGCCTGGCTGGAGTCTCGGCCCCTGCCTGCCTGCCTTGGAGGCCTGGCTGGAGTCCCGGCCCCTGCCTGCCTGCCTTGGAGGCCTGGCTGGAGTCCCGGCCCCTGCCTGCCTGCCTTGGCAGCCTGGCTGGAGTCGTGGCCCCTGCCTGCCTGCCTTGTCAGCCTGGCTGGAGTCGCGGCCCCTGCCTGCCTGCCTTGGCATCCTGGCTGGAGTCGCGGCCCCTGCCTGCCTGCCTTGGCATCCTGGCTGGAGTCGTGGCCCCTGCCTACCTGCCTTGGCAGCCTGGCTGGAATCGTGGCCCCTGCCTGCCTGCCTTGGCAGCCTGGCTGGAGTTGTGGCCCCTACCTGCCTGCCTTGGCGGCCTGGCTGGAGTCTCGGCCCCTGCCTGCCTGCCTTGGCAGCCTGGTTGGAGTCTCGGCCCCTGCCTGCCTGCCTTGGCAGCCTGGCTGGAGTCGCGGCCCCTGCCTGCCTGCCTTGGCAGCCTGGTTGGAGTCTCGGCCCCTGCCTGCCTGCCTTGGCGGCCTGGCTGGAGTCGCGGCCCCTGCCTGCCTGCCTTGGCAGCCTGGCTGGAATCGTGGCCCCTGCCTGCCTGCCTTGGCAGCCTGGCTGGAATCGTGGCCCCTGCCTGCCTGCCTTGGCGGCCTGGCTGGAGTCTCGGCCCCTGCCTGCCTGCCTTGGCAGCCTGGCTGGAGTCCCGGCCCCTGCCTGCCTGCCTTGGCTGGCTGGCTGGAGTCGTGGCCTCTGCTTGGGTCAGCTGGAGTCGTGGTCCGTGCTTGCGTTGGCTGGACTCGTGGTCCCTGCCTTCCTGCCTTGGCTGGCTGCCTGGCTGGAGTCGGGGTCCCTGCTTGCATCATCTGGAGTTGTCGTCCCTGCCTGCCTACCTTGGCTGGCTGGCTGGCTGCAGTCGTGGCCGCTGCTTGGGTCGGTTGGCATCGTGGTCCCTGCTTGCGTTGGCTGGAGTCGGGGTCCCTGCTTGCATCATCTGGAGTTGTCGTCCCTGCCTGCCTGCCTTGGCTGGCTGGCTGGCTGCAGTCGTGGCCCCTGCTTGGGTCGGCTGGCGTCGTGGTCCCTGCTTGCGTTGGCTGGAGTCGGGGTCCCTGCCTGCTTACTTTGGCTGGCTGGCTGGCTGAAGTCGTGGTCCCTGCTTGCGTTGGCTGTAGTCGAGGCCCCCACCTACCTACCTTGGATGGTTGGCTGGAGTCGTGGTCCCTGATAATGTCGGCTGGAATCGTGGCCCCTGCCTGCCTTTATTGGCTGGCTGCCTTGCATCACAGCTGGTGTTCTGTTGCCAGGTTTCCCATATTTAGAGCTTTTGTCAGGGAGGTGGCTCATGGCATCATAAAGCCTTGGCTATGCATGCCTTAGAATGTCCCTTGTCAACTAAAACATGGCTGCACTGGAGGATTGGGTGACTTTGTCCTGACAGTTGCCCTATGTGTCACCACTGGGATTCTGCAGGGCTCCATTTTAAGGCCATTTCTCCATGTTGTTTTTACTGTTGATTCCAATAAAGATCTGTTAGTTGTATCAATCAGTTTGTGGATGATGCTAAGCTGGGAGGAGTTTGGACCTCCTTGTGGATCAAGAGGCCTTGCCTTGAGATCTGGACAAAATGAGGGTGGTTCCCATCTGCACGAAGAAGGGCAAGCGCTGGGTTCTGCACCTGGGACGGGGTGCCCTGGCTCTGTGTGCAGACATGAGGGGGGCAGTTCTGGAGCGCAGCCTGGCCAAAAGGCATCTGGTTTGACGGCCAATGGAATCTGAGCCGGCAGTGTGCCAGGCAGTCAGAAGGCTCAACCGGACCCTGGGCTGCGTCAGGCCCAGCACTGCCAGGCCAGGGAAGCGGCTGTCCCGCTCTGCTCTGCGCTGTGCGGCCTCGCCTCCAGCGCTGGGGGCAGCTTGGGCTGCCACTCCATGAGATGCTAGGAGAGAGTGTCCAAAGGAGGGCTGCAGAGCTGGAGAAGTTTACATCACTGATCCTCTAGACGAACCTTCCCAGGCACGCACACTGTATAGAGGTGTATAGATGTATATTTTGTCAGACACTGCAAGAACATCCTGCACGAGAGCAAACCAGAGAGCAAGGGATGGCAGCCCGAGGAAGCGCCTGAAGAGACATGGGAAGGCCTGGCATCATCCCCAGTGCTCTTTGTGCAACAAAGACTTTAAAGAAACTCGCCACATCAATAGGACAAGGAGAGCACCGAGACAGCTTGGAAACAACAGGACGGCTGCTGACTGACACCAGGTGACAAATAAATGAACAAGGAAATAGCAAATGTCAACCTTCTGATAAGACTGTGAACGTGGAGTACGCAGCCAGTGGGGAAACAGGGGAGGGGGGAGGCAAGGGGGAGCAAACAGGGTCTAAAGGCTGTCATGGCGTGTCCATAGGCGCTGCTGCTTGCGGGACGCTGCCATTGCAACCGCGAATCAAATCTGCTTTTATCAGAGATGCCGTCCTGACAAGATGACTTGGATATTTCCAACAAGACCATTCCCCCTTGTCCTAGCATGGCTCATAATCACCACTGCCCTCCTCTTTATACGCTCCCCTCAAGTACTGCAAGGCCCTGGAGCCTTCTCTTCTCCAAGCTAAACAAGCCCAGTTCCTTCAACCTTTCTGCTTAGGAGAGGTGCTCCAGCCCTCTGATCATCTTATCGGCCCTCATCTGGACAAACTCCAAGAAGTTGCCTTGTTATTAGACAAGACCAATTCATTTTTTATTTCTTTATTTTATTATTTTCCATCCTGGCTGGCGTCACAGCCTCTTCCTGACCCCTGCCTGCCTGCCTTGGAGGCCTGGCTGGAGTCCCGGCCCCTGCCTGCCTGCCTTGGAGGCCTGGCTGGAGTCCCGGCCCCTGCCTGCCTGCCTTGGCAGCCTGGCTGGAGTCCCGGCCCCTGCCTGCCTGCCTTGGCAGCCTGGCTGGAGTCCCGGCCCCTACCTGCCTGCCTTGGAGGCCTGGCTGGAGTTTCGGCCCCTGCCTGCCTGCCTTGGCAGCCTGGCTGGAGTCCCGGCCCCTGCCTGCCTGCCTTGGCAGCCTGGCTGGAGTTTCGGCCCCTGCCTGCCTGCCTTGGCAGCCTGGCTGGAGTCGTGGCCCCTGCCTGCCTGCCTTGGCAGCCTGGCTGGAGTCCCGGCCCCTGCCTGCCTGCCTTGGCAGCCTGGCTGGACTCGTGGCCCCTGCCTGCCTGCCTTGGCAGCCTGGCTGGAGTTTCGGCCCCTGCCTGCCTGCCTTGGCAGCCTGGCTGGACTCGTGGCCCCTGCCTGCCTGCCTTGGCAGCCTGGCTGGAGTCCCGGCCCCTGCCTGCCTGCCTTGGAGGCCTGGCTGGAGTCCCGGCCCCTGCCTGCCTGCCTTGGCAGCCTGGCTGGAGTCCCGGCCCCTGCCTGCCTGCCTTGGAGGCCTGGCTGGAGTTTCGGCCCCTGCCTGCCTGCCTTGGCAGCCTGGCTGGAGTTTCGGCCCCTGCCTGCCTGCCTTGGCAGCCTGGCTGGAGTCGTGGCCCCTGCCTGCCTGCCTTGGCAGCCTGGCTGGAGTCCCGGCCCCTGCCTGCCTGCCTTGGAGGCCTGGCTGGACTCATGTCCCCTGCCTGCCTGCCTTGGCAGCCTGGCTGGCGTCTCGGCCCCTGCCTGCCTGCCTTGGAGGCCTGGCTGGAGTCCCGGCCCCTGCCTGCCTGCCTTGGAGGCCTGGCTGGAGTCCCGGCCCCTGCCTGCCTGCCTTGGCAGCCTGGCTGGAGTCCCGGCCCCTGCCTGCCTGCCTTGGAGGCCTGGCTGGAGTCCCGGCCCCTGCCTGCCTGCCTTGGCAGCCTGGCTGGAGTCGCGGCCCCTGCCTGCCTGCCTTGGCATCCTGGCTGGAGTCGCGGCCCCTGCCTGCCTGCCTTGGCATCCTGGCTGGAGTCGTGGCCCCTGCCTGCCTGCCTTGTCAGCCTGGCTGGAATCGTGGCCCCTGCCTGCCTGCCTTGGCAGCCTGGCTGGAGTTGTGGCCCCTACCTGCCTGCCTTGGCGGCCTGGCTGGAGTCTCGGCCCCTGCCTGCCTGCCTTGGCAGCCTGGCTGGAGTCGCGGCCCCTGCCTGCCTGCCTTGGCAGCCTGGCTGGACTCGTGGCCCCTGCCTGCCTGCCTTGGCGGCCTGGCTGGAGTCTCGGCCCCTGCCTGCCTGCCTGCCTTGGCAGCCTGGCTGGAATCGTGGCCCCTGCCTGCCTGCCTTGGCGGCCTGGCTGGAGTCCCGGCCCCTGCCTGCCTGCCTTGGCAGCCTGGCTGGAGTCCCGGCCCCTGCCTGCCTGCCTTGGCTAGCTGGCTGGAGTCCCGGCCCCTGCCTGCCTGCCTTTGCAGCCTGGCTGGAGTCCCGGCCCCTGCCTGCCTGCCTTGGAGGCCTGGCTGGAGTCCCGGCCCCTGCCTGCCTGCCTTGGAGGCCTGGCTGGAGTCCCGGCCCCTGCCTGCCTGCCTTGGAGGCCTGACTGGAGTCCCGGCCCCTGCCTGCCTGCCTTGGCAGCCTGGCTGGAGTCGCGGCCCCTGCCTGCCTGCCTTGGCATCCTGGCTGGAGTCGTGGCCCCTGCCTGCCTGCCTTGTCAGCCTGGCTGGAGTCTCGGCCCCTGCCTGCCTGCCTTGGCAGCCTGGCTGGAGTCGCGGACCCTGCCTGCCTGCCTTGGCGGCCTGGCTGGAGTCTCGGCCCCTGCCTGCCTGCCTTGGCAGCCTGGCTGGAATCGTGGCCCCTGCCTGCCTGCCTTGGCAGCCTGGCTGGAGTCTCGGCCCCTGCCTGCCTGCCTTGGCTGGCTGGCTGGAGTCGTGGCATCTGCTTGGGTCAGCTGGAGTCGTGGTCCGTGCTTGCGTTGGCTGGAGTCGTGGTCCCTGCCTGCCTGCCTTGGAGGCCTGGCTGGAGTCCCGGCCCCTGCCTGCCTGCCTTGGAGGCCTGGCTGGAGTCCCGGCCCCTGCCTGCCTGCCTTGGAGGCCTGGCTGGAGTCCCGGCCCCTGCCTGCCTGCCTTGGAGGCCTGGCTGGAGTCCCGGCCCCTGCCTGCCTGCCTTGGATGCCTGGCTGGACTCGTGGCCACTGCCTGCCTGCCTTTGCAGCCTGGCTGGAGTCGTGGCCCCTGCCTGCCTGCCTTGTCAGCCTGGCTGGAATCGTGGCCCCTGCCTGCCTGCCTTGGCAGCCTGGCTGGAATCGTGGCCCCTACCTGCCTGCCTTGGCGGCCTGGCTGGAGTCTCGGCCCCTGCCTGCCTGCCTTGGAGGCCTGGCTGGAGTCCCGGCCCCTGCCTGCCTGCCTTGGCAGCCTGGCTGGAGTCGTGGCCCCTGCCTGCCTGCCTTGGCAGCCTGGCTGGAGTCCCGGCCCCTGCCTGCCTGCCTTGGCATCCTGGCTGGAGTCGTGGCCCCTACCTGCCTGCCTTGGCAGCCTGGCTGGAATCGTGGCCCCTGCCTGCCTGCCTTGGCAGCCTGGCTGGAGTTGTGGCCCCTACCTGCCTGCCTTGGCGGCCTGGCTGGAGTCTCGGCCCCTGCCTGCCTGCCTTGGCAGCCTGGTTGGAGTCTCGGCCCCTGCCTGCCTGCCTTGGCAGCCTGGCTGGAGTCGCGGCCCCTGCCTGCCTGCCTTGGCAGCCTGGCTGGAATCGTGGCCCCTGCCTGCCTGCCTTGGCAGCCTGGCTGGAATCGTGGCCCCTGCCTGCCTGCCTTGGCGGCCTGGCTGGAGTCTCGGCCCCTGCCTGCCTGCCTTGGCAGCCTGGCTGGAGTCCCGGCCCCTGCCTGCCTGCCTTGGCTGGCTGGCTGGAGTCGTGGCCTCTGCTTGGGTCAGCTGGAGTCGTGGTCCGTGCTTGCGTTGGCTGGACTCGTGGTCCCTGCCTTCCTGCCTTGGCTGGCTGCCTGGCTGGAGTCGGGGTCCCTGCTTGCATCATCTGGAGTTGTCGTCCCTGCCTGCCTGCCTTGGCTGGCTGGCTGGCTGCAGTCGTGGCCGCTGCTTGGGTCGGTTGGCATCGTGGTGCCTGCTTGCGTTGGCTGGAGTCGGGGTCCCTGCTTGCATCATCTGGAGTTGTCGTCCCTGCCTGCCTGCCTTGGCTGGCTGGCTGGCTGCAGTCGTGGCCCCTGCTTGGGTCGGCTGGCGTCGTGGTCCCTGCTTGCGTTGGCTGGAGTCGGGGTCCCTGCCTGCCTGCCTTGGCAGCCTGGCTGGAATCGTGGCCCCTGCCTGCCTGCCTTGGCGGCCTGGCTGGAGTCTCGGCCCCTGCCTGCCTGCCTTGGCAGCCTGGCTGGAATCGTGGCCCCTGCCTGCCTGCCTTGGCAGCCTGGCTGGAGTCGTGGCCCCCACCTGCCTGCCTTGGCGGCCTGGCTGGAGTCT
The DNA here is from genome assembly GCF_023343835.1 of Lagopus muta. Taxonomy (NCBI): domain Eukaryota; kingdom Metazoa; phylum Chordata; class Aves; order Galliformes; family Phasianidae; genus Lagopus; species Lagopus muta. Next base: position 2,252,409 of record NC_064461.1, read on the forward strand.
CGGCCCCTGCCTGCCTGCCTTGGCAGCCTGGTTGGAGTCTCGGCCCCTGCCTGCCTGCCTTGGCAGCCTGGCTGGAGTCGCGGCCCCTGCCTGCCTGCCTTGGCGGCCTGGCTGGAGTCTCGGCCCCTGCCTGCCTGCCTTGGCAGCCTGGCTGGAATCGTGGCCCCTGCCTGCCTGCCTTGGCGGCCTGGCTGGAGTCTCGGCCCCTGCCTGCCTGCCTTGGCAGCCTGGCTGGAGTCCCGGCCCCTGCCTGCCTGCCTTGGCTGGCTGGCTGGAGTCGTGGCCTCTGCTTGGGTCAGCTGGAGTCGTGGTCCGTGCTTGCGTTGGCTGGACTCGTGGTCCCTGCCTTCCTGCCTTGGCTGGCTGCCTGGCTGGAGTCGGGGTCCCTGCTTGTATCAGCTGCAGTTGTCGTCCCTGCCTGCCTGCCTTGGCTGGCTGGCTGGCTGCAGTCGTGGCCGCTGCTTGGGTCGGTTGGCATCGTGGTCCCTGCTTGCGTTGGCTGGAGTCGGGGTCCCTGCTTGCATCATCTGGAGTTGTCGTCCCTGCCTGCCTGCCTTGGCTGGCTGGCTGGCTGCAGTCGTGGCCCCTGCTTGGGTCGGCTGGCGTCGTGGTCCCTGCTTGCGTTGGCTGGAGTCGGGGTCCCTGCCTGCTTACTTTGGCTGGCTGGCTGGCTGAAGTCGTGGTCCCTGCTTGCGTTGGCTGGAGTCGAGGCCCCCACCTACCTACCTTGGATGGCTGGCTGGAGTTGTGGTCCCTGATTGCGTCGGCTGGAATCGTGGCCCCTGCCTGCCTTTATTGGCTGGCTGCCTTGCATCACAGCTGGTGTTCTGTTGCCAGGTTTCCCATATTTAGAGCTTTTGTCAGGGAGGTGGCTCATGGCATCATAAAGCCTTGGCTATGCATGCCTTAGAATGTCCCTTGTCAACTAAAACATGGCTGCACTGGAGGATTGGGTGACTTTGTCCTGACAGTTGCCCTATGTGTCACCACTGGGATTCTGCAGGGCTCCATTTTAAGGCCATTTCTCCATGTTGTTTTTACTGTTGATTCCAATAAAGATCTGTTAGTTGTATCAATCAGTTTGTGGATGATGCTAAGCTGGGAGGAGTTTGGACCTCCTTGTGGATCAAGAGGCCTTGCCTTGAGATCTGGACAAAATGAGGGTGGTTCCCATCTGCACGAAGAAGGGCAAGCGCTGGGTTCTGCACCTGGGACGGGGTGCCCTGGCTCTGTGTGCAGACATGAGGGGGGCAGTTCTGGAGCGCAGCCTGGCCAAAAGGCATCTGGTTTGACGGCCAATGGAATCTGAGCCGGCAGTGTGCCAGGCAGTCAGAAGGCTCAACCGGACCCTGGGCTGCGTCAGGCCCAGCACTGCCAGGCCAGGGAAGCGGCTGTCCCGCTCTGCTCTGCGCTGTGCGGCCTCGCCTCCAGCGCTGGGGGCAGCTTGGGCTGCCACTCCATGAGATGCTAGGAGAGAGTGTCCAAAGGAGGGCTGCAGAGCTGGAGAAGTTTACATCACTGATCCTCTAGACGAACCTTCCCAGGCACGCACACTGTATAGAGGTGTATAGATGTATATTTTGTCAGACACTGCAAGAACATCCTGCACGAGAGCAAACCAGAGAGCAAGGGATGGCAGCCCGAGGAAGCGCCTGAAGAGACATGGGAAGGCCTGGCATCATCCCCAGTGCTCTTTGTGCAACGAAGACTTTAAAGAAACTCGCCACATCAATAGGACAAGGAGAGCACCGAGACAGCTTGGAAACAACAGGACGGCTGCTGACTGACACCAGGTAACAAATAAATGAACAAGGAAATAGCAAATGTCAACCTTCTGATAAGACTGTGAACGTGGAGTACGCAGCCAGTGGGGAAACAGGGGAGGGGGGAGGCAAGGGGGAGCAAACAGGGTCTAAAGGCTGTCATGGCGTGTCCATAGGCGCTGCTGCTTGCGGGACGCTGCCATTGCAACCGCGAATCAAATCTGCTTTTATCAGAGATGCCGTCCTGACAAGATGACTTGGATATTTCCAACAAGACCATTCCCCCTTGTCCTAGCATGGCTCATAATCACCACTGCCCTCCTCTTTATACGCTCCCCTCAAGTACTGCAAGGCCCTGGAGCCTTCTCTTCTCCAAGCTAAACAAGCCCAGTTCCTTCAACCTTTCTGCTTAGGAGAGGTGCTCCAGCCCTCTGATCATCTTATCGGCCCTCATCTGGACCCACTCCGAGAAGTTGCCTTGTTATTAGACAAGACCAATTCATTTTTTATTTCTTTATTTTATTATTTTCCATCCTGGCTGGCGTCACAGCCTCTTCCTGACCCCTGCCTGCCTGCCTTGGAGGCCTGGCTGGAGTCCCGGCCCCTGCCTGCCTGCCTTGGCAGCCTGGCTGGAGTTTCGGCCCCTGCCTGCCTGCCTTGGCAGCCTGGCTGGAGTCGTGGCCCCTGCCTGCCTGCCTTGGCAGCCTGGCTGGAGTCCCGGCCCCTGCCTGCCTGCCTTGGCAGCCTGGCTGGAGTTTCGGCCCCTGCCTGCCTGCCTTGGCAGCCTGGCTGGAGTCCCGGCCCCTGCCTGCCTGCCTTGGCAGCCTGGCTGGAGTCCCGGCCCCTGCCTGCCTGCCTTGGAGGCCTGGCTGGAGTCCCGGCCCCTGCCTGCCTGCCTTGGCAGCCTGGCTGGCGTCTCGGCCCCTGCCTGCCTGCCTTGGAGGCCTGGCTGGCGTCTCGGCCCCTGCCTGCCTGCCTTGGAGGCCTGGCTGGTGTCGCGGCCCCTGCCTGCCTGCCTTGGAGGCCTGGCTGGACTCGTGGCCCCTGCCTGCCTGCCTTGGCAGCCTGGCTGGAGTCGTGGCCCCTGCCTGCCTGCCTTGGAGGCCTGGCTGGAGTCCCGGCCCCTGCCTGCCTGCCTTGGAGGCCTGGCTGGACTCGTGGCCCCTGCCTGCCTGCCTTGGCAGCCTGGCTGGATTCTCAGCCCCTGCCTGCCTGCCTTGGTAGCCTGGCTGGAGTCGTGGCCCCTGCCTGCCTGCCTTGGCAGCCTGGCTGGAGTCCCGGCGCCTGCCTGCCAGCCTTGTCAGCCTGGCTGGAGTCCCGGCCCCTGCCTGCCTGCCTTGGCAGCCTGGCTGGAGTTTTGGCCCCTGCCTGCCTGCCTTGGCAGCCTGGCTTGACTTGTGTCCCCTGCCTGCCTGCCATGTCAGCCTGGCTGGAGTCCCGGCCCCTGCCTGCCTGCCTTGGCAGCCTGGCTGGAGTTTCGGCCCCTGCCTGCCTGCCTTGGCAGCCTGGCTGGAGTCGTGGCCCCTGCCTGCCTGCCTTGGCAGCCTGGCTGGACTCGTGTCCCCTGCCTGCCTGCCTTGGCAGCCTGGCTGGCGTCTCGGCCCCTGCCTGCCTGCCTTGGAGGCCTGGCTGGAGTCCCGGCCCCTGCCTGCCTGCCTTGGAGGCCTGGCTGGAGTCCCGGCCCCTGCCTGCCTGCCTTGGAGGCCTGGCTGGAGTCCAGGCCCCTGCCTGCCTGCCTTGGCAGCCTGGCTGGACTCGTGGCCCCTGCCTGCCTGCCTTGGCAGCCTGGCTGGAGTCTCGGCCCCTGCCTGCCTGCCTTGGCAGCCTGGCTGGAGTCGTGGCCCCTGCCTGCCTGCCTTGGAGGCCTGGCTGGAGTCCCGGCCCCTGCCTGCCTGCCTTGGAGGCCTGGCTGGAGTCCCGGCCCCTGCCTGCCTGCCTTGGCAGCCTGGCTGGAGTCCCGGCCCCTGCCTGCCTGCCTTGGAGGCCTGGCTGGAGTCCCGGCCCCTGCCTGCCTGCCTTGGAGGCCTGGCTGGAGTCCCGGCCCCTGCCTGCCTGCCTTGGAGGCCTGGCTGGAGTCCCGGCCCCTGCCTGCCTGCCTTGGAGGCCTGGCTGGAGTCCCGGCCCCTGCCTGCCTGCCTTGGCAGCCTGGCTGGAGTCCCGGCCCCTGCCTGCCTGCCTTGGCAGCCTGGCTGGAGTTTCGGCCCCTGCCTGCCTGCCTTGGCAGCCTGGCTGGACTCGTGGCCCCTGCCTGCCTGCCTTGGCAGCCTGGCTGGAGTCGTGGCCCCTGCCTGCCTGCCTTGGAGGCCTGGCTGGAGTCCCGGCCCCTGCCTGCCTGCCTTGGAGGCCTGGCTGGAGTCCCGGCCCCTGCCTGCCTGCCTTGGCAGCCTGGCTGGAGTTTTGGCCCCTGCCTGCCTGCCTTGGAGGCCTGGCTGGAGTCCCGGCCCCTGCCTGCGTGCCTTGGAGGCCTGGCTGGAGTCCCGGCCCCTGCCTGCCTGCCTTGGAGGCCTGGCTGGAGTTTCGGCCCCTGCCTGCCTGCCTTGGCAGCCTGGCTGGAGTCTCGGCCCCTGCCTGCCTGCCTTGGCAGCCTGGCTGGAGTCCCGGCCCCTGCCTGCCTTCCTTGGAGGCCTGGCTGGAGTCCCGGCCGCTGCCTGCCTGCCTTGGCAGCCTGGCTGGAGTTTCGGCCCCTGCCTGCCTGCCTTGGCAGCCTGGCTGGACTCGTGTCCCCTGCCTGCCTGCCTTGGCAGCCTGGCTGGAGTCGTGGCCCCTGCCTGCCTGCCTTGGTAGCCTGGCTGGAGTCGTGGCCCCTGCCTGCCTGCCTTGGTAGCCTGGCTGGAGTCGTGGCCCCTGCCTGCCTGCTTTGGCAGCCTGGCTTGACTTGTGGCCCCTGCCTGCCTGCCTTGTCAGCCTGGCTGGAGTCGCGGCCCCTGCCTGCCTGCCTTGGAGGCCTGGCTGGAGTCCCGGCCCCTGCCTGCCTGCCTTGGCAGCCTGGCTGGAGTCGTGGCCCCTGCCTGCCTGCCTTGGCAGCCTGGCTGGAGTCGTGGCCCCTGCCTGCCTGCCTTGGCAGCCTGGCTGGAGTCCCGGCCCCTGCCTGCCTGCCTTGGCAGCCTGGCTGGAGTCCCGGCCCCTGCCTGCCTGCCTTGGCTGGCTGGCTTGAGTCGCAGCCCCTGCCTGCCTGCCTTGGCAGCCTGGCTGGAGTCCCGGCCCCTGCCTGCCTGCCTTGGCTGGCTGGCTTGAGTCGCAGCCCCTGCCTGCCTGCCTTGGCAGCGTGGCTGGAATCGTGGCCCCTACCTGCCTGCCTTGGCAGCCTGGCTGGAGTCCCGGCCCCTGCCTGCCTGCCTTGGCAGCCTGGCTGGAGTAGTGGCCCCTGCCTGCCTGCCTTGGCATCCTGGCTGGAGTCCCGGCCCCTGCCTGCCTGCCTTGGCTGGCTGGCTGGAGTCGTGGCCTCTGCTTGGGTCAGCTGGAGTCGTGGCAATTGCTTGCGTTGGCTGGACTCGTGGTCCCTGCCTTCCTGCCTTGGCTGGCTGCCTGGCTGCAGTCGTGGCCCCTGCTTGGGTCGGTTGGCATCGTGGTCCCTGCTTGCGTTGGCTGGAGTCGGGGTCCCTGCTTGCATCAGCTGCAGTTGTCGTCCCTGCCTGCCTGCCTTGGCTGGCTGGCTGATTGCAGTCGTGGCCCCTGCTTGGGTCGGCTGGCGTCGTGGTCCCTGCTTGCGTTGGCTGGAGTCGGGGTCCCTGCCTGCTTACTTTGGCTGGCTGGCTGGCTGAAGTCGTGGTCCCTGCTTGCGTTGGCTGGAGTCGAGGCCCCCACCTACCTACCTTGGATGGCTGGCTGGAGTTGTGGTCCCTGATTGCGTCGGCTGGAATCGTGGCCCCTGCCTGCCTTTATTGGCTGGCTGCCTTGCATCACAGCTGGTGTTCTGTTGCCAGGTTTCCCATATTTAGAGCTTTTGTCAGGGAGGTGGCTCATGGCATCATAAAGCCTTGGCTATGCATTCCTTAGAATGTCCCTTGTCAACTAAAACATGGCTGCACTGGAGGATTGGGTGACTTTGTCCTGACAGTTGCCCTATGTGTCACCACTGGGATTCTGCAGGGCTCCATTTTAAGGCCATTTCTCCATGTTGTTTTTACTGTTGATTCCAATAAAGATCTGTTAGTTGTATCAATCAGTTTGTGGATGATGCTAAGCTGGGAGGAGTTTGGACCTCCTTGTGGATCAAGAGGCCTTGCCTTGAGATCTGGACAAAATGAGGGTGGTTCCCATCTGCACGAAGAAGGGCAAGCGCTGGGTTCTGCACCTGGGACGGGGTGCCCTGGCTCTGTGTGCAGACATGAGGGGGGCAGTTCTGGAGCGCAGCCTGGCCAAAAGGCATCTGGTTTGACGGCCAATGGAATCTGAGCCGGCAGTGTGCCAGGCAGTCAGAAGGCTCAACCGGACCCTGGGCTGCGTCAGGCCCAGCACTGCCAGGCCAGGGAAGCGGCTGTCCCGCTCTGCTCTGCGCTGTGCGGCCTCGCCTCCAGCGCTGGGGGCAGCTTGGGCTGCCACTCCATGAGATGCTAGGAGAGAGTGTCCAAAGGAGGGCGGCAGAGCTGGAGAAGTTTACATCACTGATCCTCTAGACGAACCTTCCCAGGCACGCACACTGTATAGAGGTGTATAGATGTATATTTTGTCAGACACTGCAAGAACATCCTGCACGAGAGCAAACCAGAGAGCAAGGGATGGCAGCCCGAGGAAGCGCCTGAAGAGACATGGGAAGGCCTGGCATCATCCCCAGTGCTCTTTGTGCAACAAAGACTTTAAAGAAACTCGCCACATCAATAGGACAAGGAGAGCACCGAGACAGCTTGGAAACAACAGGACGGCTGCTGACTGACACCAGGTAACAAATAAATGAACAAGGAAATAGCAAATGTCAACCTTCTGATAAGACTGTGAACGTGGAGTACGCAGCCAGTGGGGAAACAGGGGAGGGGGGAGGCAAGGGGGAGCAAACAGGGTCTAAAGGCTGTCATGGCGTGTCCATAGGCGCTGCTGCTTGCGGGACGCTGCCATTGCAACCGCGAATCAAATCTGCTTTTATCAGAGATGCCGTCCTGACAAGATGACTTGGATATTTCCAACAAGACCATTCCCCCTTGTCCTAGCATGGCTCATAATCACCACTGCCCTCCTCTTTATACGCTCCCCTCAAGTACTGCAAGGCCCTGGAGCCTTCTCTTCTCCAAGCTAAACAAGCCCAGTTCCTTCAACCTTTCTGCTTAGGAGAGGTGCTCCAGCCCTCTGATCATCTTATCGGCCCTCATCTGGACCCACTCCGAGAAGTTGCCTTGTTATTAGACAAGACCAATTCATTTTTTATTTCTTTATTTTATTATTTTCCATCCTGGCTGGCGTCACAGCCTCTTCCTGACCCCTGCCTGCCTGCCTTGGAGGCCTGGCTGGAGTCTCGGCCCCTGCCTGCCTGCCTTGGCAGCGTGGCTGGACTCGTGGCCCCTGCCTGCCTGCCTTGGAGGCCTGGCTGGAGTCGTGGCCCCTGCCTGCCTGCCTTGGCAGCCTGGCTGGAGTCGTGGCCCCTGCCTGCCTGCCTTGGAGGCCTGGCTGGAGTCCCGGCCCCTGCCTGCCTGCCTTGGAGGCCTGGCTGGAGTCCCGGCCCCTGCCTGCCTGCCTTGGCAGCCTGGCTGGAGTCCCGGCCCCTGCCTGCCTGCCTTGGCAGCCTGGCTGGAGTTTCGGCCCCTGCCTGCCTGCCTTGGCAGCCTGGCTGGAGTCGTGGCCCCTGCCTGCCTGCCTTGGCAGCCTGGCTGGAGTCCCGGCCCCTGCCTGCCTGCCTTGTCAGCCTGGCTGGACTCGTGTCCCCTGCCTGCCTGCCTTGTCAGCCTGGCTGGAGTCTCGGCCCCTGCCTGCCTGCCTTGGAGGCCTGGCTGGAGTCCCGGCCCCTGCCTGCCTGCCTTGGAGGCCTGGCTGGAGTCCCGGCCCCCGCCTGCCTGCCTTGGCAGCCTGGCTGGACTCGTGGCCCCTGCCTGCCTGCCTTGGCAGCCTGGCTGGAGTCTCAGCCCCTGCCTGCTTGCCTTGGTAGCCTGGCTGGAGTCGTGGCCCCTGCCTGCCTGCCTTGGCAGCCTGGCTGGAGTTTTGGCCCCTGCCTGCCTGCCTTGTCAGCCTGGCTGGAGTCGCGGCCCCTGCCTGCCTGCCTTGGAGGCCTGGCTGGAGTCCCGGCCCCTGCCTGCCTGCCTTGGCAGCCTGGCTGGAGTCGTGGCCCCTGCCTGCCTGCCTTGGCAGCCTGGCTGGAGTCCCGGCCCCTGCCTGCCTGCCTTGGAGGCCTGGCTGGAGTCCCGACCCCTGCCTGCCTGCCTTGGCAGCCTGGCTGGAGTCCCGGCCCCTGCCTGCCTGCCTTGGCAGCCTGGCTGGAGTCCCGGCCCCTGCCTGCCTGCCTTGGCAGCCTGGCTGGAGTCTCGGCCCCTGCCTGCCTGCCTTGGCAGCCTGGCTGGAGTTTCGGCCCCTGCCTGCCTGCCTTGGCAGCCTGGCTGGAGTCCCGGCCCCTGCCTGCCTGCCTTGGCAGCCTGGCTGGACTCGTGTCCCCTGCCTGCCTGCCTTGTCAGCCTGGCTGGAGTCTCGGCCCCTGCCTGACTGCCTTGGAGGCCTGGCTGGAGTCCCGGCCCCTGCCTGCCTGCCTTGGAGGCCTGGCTGGAGTCCCGGCCCCTGCCTGCCTGCCTTGGAGGCCTGGCTGGAGTCCCGGCCCCTGCCTGCCTGCCTTGGCAGCCTGGCTGGACTCGTGGCCCCTGCCTGCATGCCTTGGCAGCCTGGCTGGAGTCTCGGCCCCTGCCTGACTGCCTTGGAGGCCTGGCTGGAGTCCCGGCCCCTGCCTGCCTGCCTTGGAGGCCTGGCTGGAGTTTTGGCCCCTGCCTGCCTGCCTTGGCAGCCTGGCTGGAGTCGTGGCCCCTGCCTGCCTGCCTTGGCAGCCTGGCTTGACTTGTGGCCCCTGCCTGCCTGCCTTGTCAGCCTGGCTGGAGTCGCGGCCCCTGCCTGCCAGGCTTGGAGGCCTGGCTGGAGTCCCGGCCCCTGCCTGCCTGCCTTGGCAGCCTGGCTGGAGTCCCGGCCCCTGCCTGCCTGCCTTGGAGGCCTGGCTGGAGTCGCAGCCCCTGCCTGCCTGCCTTGGCAGCCTGGCTGGAGTTTCGGCCCCTGCCTGCCTGCCTTGGCAGCCTGGCTGGAGTCCCGGCCCCTGCCTGCCTGCCTTGGCTGGCTGGCTTGAGTCGCAGCCCCTGCCTGCCTGCCTTGGAGGCCTGGCTGGAGTCGTGGCCCCTGCCTGCCTGCCTTGGCAGCCTGGCTGGAGTCGTGGCCCCTGCCTGCCTGCCTTGGCAGCCTGGCTGGAGTCGTGGCCCCTGCCTGCCTGCCTTGGCAGCCTGGCTGGAATCGTGGCCCCTACCTGCCTGCCTTGGCAGCCTGGCTGGAGTCCCGGCCCCTGCCTGCCTGCTTTGGCAGCCTGGCTGGAGTCCCGGCCCCTGCCTGCCTGCCTTGGAGGCCTGGCTGGAGTCCCGGCCCCTGCCTGCCTGCCTTGGAGGCCTGGCTGGAGTCCCGGCCCCTGCCTGCCTGCCTTGGCTGGCTGGCTGGAGTCGTGGCCTCTGCTTGGGTCAGCTGGAGTCGTGGCAATTGCTGCGTTGGCTGGACTCGTGGTCCCTGCCTTCCTGCCTTGGCTGGCTGCCTGGCTGCAGTCGTGGCCCCTGCTTGGGTCGGTTGGCATCGTGGTCCCTGCTTGCGTTGGCTGGAGTCGGGGTCCCTGCTTGCATCAGCTGCAGTTGTCGTCCCTGCCTGCCTGCCTTGGCTGGCTGGCTGATTGCAGTCGTGGCCCCTGCTTGGGTCGGCTGGCGTCGTGGTCCCTGCTTGCGTTGGCTGGAGTCGGGGTCCCTGCCTGCTTACTTTGGCTGGCTGGCTGGCTGAAGTCGTGGTCCCTGCTTGCGTTGGCTGGAGTCGAGGCCCCCACCTACCTACCTTGGATGGCTGGCTGGAGTCGTGGTCCCTGATAATGTCGGCTGGAATCGTGGCCCCTGCCTGCCTTTATTGGCTGGCTGCCTTGCATCACAGCTGGTGTTCTGTTGCCAGGTTTCCCATATTTAGAGCTTTTGTCAGGGAGGTGGCTCATGGCATCATAAAGCCTTGGCTATGCATGCCTTAGAATGTCCCTTGTCAACTAAAACATGGCTGCACTGGAGGATTGGGTGACTTTGTCCTGACAGTTGCCCTATGTGTCACCACTGGGATTCTGCAGGGCTCCATTTTAAGGCCATTTCTCCATGTTGTTTTTACTGTTGATTCCAATAAAGATCTGTTAGTTGTATCAATCAGTTTGTGGATGATGCTAAGCTGGGAGGAGTTTGGACCTCCTTGTGGATCAAGAGGCCTTGCCTTGAGATCTGGACAAAATGAGGGTGGTTCCCATCTGCACGAAGAAGGGCAAGCGCTGGGTTCTGCACCTGGGACGGGGTGCCCTGGCTCTGTGTGCAGACATGAGGGGGGCAGTTCTGGAGCGCAGCCTGGCCAAAAGGCATCTGGTTTGACGGCCAATGGAATCTGAGCCGGCAGTGTGCCAGGCAGTCAGAAGGCTCAACCGGACCCTGGGCTGCGTCAGGCCCAGCACTGCCAGGCCAGGGAAGCGGCTGTCCCGCTCTGCTCTGCGCTGTGCGGCCTCGCCTCCAGCGCTGGGGGCAGCTTGGGCTGCCACTCCATGAGATGCTAGGAGAGAGTGTCCAAAGGAGGGCTGCAGAGCTGGAGAAGTTTACATCACTGATCCTCTAGACGAACCTTCCCAGGCACGCACACTGTATAGAGGTGTATAGATGTATATTTTGTCAGACACTGCAAGAACATCCTGCACGAGAGCAAACCAGAGAGCAAGGGATGGCAGCCCGAGGAAGCGCCTGAAGAGACATGGGAAGGCCTGGCATCATCCCCAGTGCTCTTTGTGCAACAAAGACTTTAAAGAAACTCGCCACATCAATAGGACAAGGAGAGCACCGAGACAGCTTGGAAACAACAGGACGGCTGCTGACTGACACCAGGTGACAAATAAATGAACAAGGAAATAGCAAATGTCAACCTTCTGATAAGACTGTGAACGTGGAGTACGCAGCCAGTGGGGAAACAGGGGAGGGGGGAGGCAAGGGGGAGCAAACAGGGTCTAAAGGCTGTCATGGCGTGTCCATAGGGGCTGCTGCTTGCGGGACGCCGCCATTGCAACCGCGAATCAAATCTGCTTTTATCAGAGATGCCGTCCTGACAAGATGACTTGGATATTTCCAACAAGACCATTCCCCCTTGTCCTAGCATGGCTCATAATCACCACTGCCCTCCTCTTTATACGCTCCCCTCAAGTACTGCAAGGCCCTGGAGCCTTCTCTTCTCCAAGCTAAACAAGCCCAGTTCCTGCAACCTTTCTGCTTAGGAGAGGTGCTCCAGCCCTCTGATCATCTTATCGGCCCTCATCTGGACCCACTCCGAGAAGTTGCCTTGTTATTACACAAGACCAATTCATTTTTTATTTCTTTATTTTATTATTTTCCATCCTGGCTGGCGTCACAGCCTCTTCCTGACCCCTGCCTGCCTGCCTTGGAGGCCTGGCTGGAGTCCCGGCCCCTGCCTGCCTGCCTTGGCAGCCTGGCTGGAGTCCCGGCCCCTGCCTGCCTGCCTTGGAGGCCTGGCTGGAGTCGCGGCCCCTGCCTGCCTGCCTTGGAGGCCTGGCTGGAGTCGCGGCCCCTGCCTGCCTGCCTTGGCAGCCTGGCTGGAGTTTCGGCCCCTGCCTGCCTGCCTTGGCAGCCTGGCTGGAGTCGCGGCCCCTGCCTGCCTGCCTTGGCAGCCTGGCTGGACTCGTGTCCCCTGCCTGCCTGCCTTGGCAGCCTGGCTGGAGTCCCGGCCCCTGCCTGCCTGCCTTGTCAGCCTGGCTGGAGTCCCGGCCCCTGCCTGCCTGCCTTGGAGGCCTGGCTGGAGTCCCAGCCCCTGCCTGCCTGCCTTGGCAGCCTTGCTGGAGTCGTGGCCCCTGCCTGCCTGCCTTGGAGGCCTGGCTGGAGTCGCGGCCCCTGCCTGCCTGCCTTGGAGGCCTGGCTGGAGTTTTGGCCCCTGCCTCCCTGCCTTGGCAGCCTGGTTGGAGTCGTGGCCCCTGCCTGCCTGCCTTGGCAGCCTGGCTGGAATCCTGGCCCCTGCCTGCCTGCCTTGGCAGCCTGGCTGGAGTCGTGGCCCCTACCTGCCTGTCTTGGCGGCCTGGCTGGAGTCTCGGCCCCTGCCTGCCTGTCTTGGCGGCCTGGCTGGAGTCCCGGCCCCTGCCTGCCTGCCTTGGCTGGCTGGCTGGAGTCGTGGCCTCTGCTTGGGTCAGCTGGAGTCGTGGTCCGTGCTTGCGTTGGCTGGACTCGTGGTCCCTGCCTTCCTGCCTTGGCTGGCTGCCTGGCTGCAGTCGTGGCCCCTGCTTGGGTCGGTTGGCATCGTGGTTCCTTCTTGCGTTGGCTGGAGTCGGGGTCCCTGCTTGTATCAGCTGCAGTTGTCGTCCCTGCCTGCCTGCCTTGGCTGGCTGGCTGGCTGCAGTCGTGGCCCCTGCTTGGGTCGGCTGGCGTCGTGGTCCCTGCTTGCGTTGGCTGGAGTCGGGGTCCCTGCCTGCTTACTTTGGCTGGCTGGCTGGCTGAAGTCGTGGTCCCTGCTTGCGTTGGCTGTAGTCGAGGCCCCCACCTACCTACCTTGGATGGCTGGCTGGAGTCGTGGTCCCTGATTGCGTCGGCTGGAATCGTGGCCCCTGCCTGCCTTTATTGGCTGGCTGCCTTGCATCACAGCTGGTGTTCTGTTGCCAGGTTTCCCATATTTAGAGCTTTTGTCAGGGAGGTGGCTCATGGCATCATAAAGCCTTGGCTATGCATGCCTTAGAATGTCCCTTGTCAACTAAAACATGGCTGCACTGGAGGATTGGGTGACTTTGTCCTGACAGTTGCCCTATGTGTCACCACTGGGATTCTGCAGGGCTCCATTTTAAGGCCATTTCTCCATGTTGTTTTTACTGTTGATTCCAATAAAGATCTGTTAGTTGTATCAATCAGTTTGTGGATGATGCTAAGCTGGGAGGAGTTTGGACCTCCTTGTGGATCAAGAGGCCTTGCCTTGAGATCTGGACAAAATGAGGGTGGTTCCCATCTGCACGAAGAAGGGCAAGCGCTGGGTTCTGCACCTGGGACGGGGTGCCCTGGCTCTGTGTGCAGACATGAGGGGGGCAGTTCTGGAGCGCAGCCTGGCCAAAAGGCATCTGGTTTGACGGCCAATGGAATCTGAGCCGGCAGTGTGCCAGGCAGTCAGAAGGCTCAACCGGACCCTGGGCTGCGTCAGGCCCAGCACTGCCAGGCCAGGGAAGCGGCTGTCCCGCTCTGCTCTGCGCTGTGCGGCCTCGCCTCCAGCGCTGGGGGCAGCTTGGGCTGCCACTCCATGAGATGCTAGGAGAGAGTGTCCAAAGGAGGGCTGCAGAGCTGGAGAAGTTTACATCACTGATCCTCTAGACGAACCTTCCCAGGCACGCACACTGTATAGAGGTGTATAGATGTATATTTTGTCAGACACTGCAAGAACATCCTGCACGAGAGCAAACCAGAGAGCAAGGGATGGCAGCCCGAGGAAGCGCCTGAAGAGACATGGGAAGGCCTGGCATCATCCCCAGTGCTCTTTGTGCAACAAAGACTTTAAAGAAACTCGCCACATCAATAGGACAAGGAGAGCACCGAGACAGCTTGGAAACAACAGGACGGCTGCTGACTGACACCAGGTGACAAATAAATGAACAAGGAAATAGCAAATGTCAACCTTCTGATAAGACTGTGAACGTGGAGTACGCAGCCAGTGGGGAAACAGGGGAGGGGGGAGGCAAGGGGGAGCAAACAGGGTCTAAAGGCTGTCATGGCGTGTCCATAGGCGCTGCTGCTTGCGGGACGCCGCCATTGCAACCGCGAATCAAATCTGCTTTTATCAGAGATGCCGTCCTGACAAGATGACTTGGATATTTCTAACACAACTGCCAATAAAATCTGCTTTATCAGAGAAACCACCCTAGTAAATTATTTGGATGTTTCCAACATGGGATGCACATGAGAGCTGCTCTCCAGGGGGAAAACATCTCACCCAGGCTCCACACCAGGCTCACCACAGCACCAATCCAAGCCCAGCTGAACCATTTGCCATCTTTTCAGGCTCGTAGACCCTGCAAGCTTCCTAGTGCGGGTGCAGGCTGACTGGGGGTCAGAAACGCAGCAAGATCCCCGCGCTCCTCCCTGCCATTTACCTGCCCCAAAGCGGTGTGCAGCTGTGAACTTCAGCCCTGCAGCCCCACTGTTGGAAATGTGTGTGTGTGTGGGGGGGGGGGGGGGGGGGGGGCTCGTCACTATTATGCTTAGTCCTCCAGAGAGCGACTCCCCAGCGCTCGGAGGCATAAAAAGGGCAGAAATTTCTCCTGAGCGCTCCAGGGGCGGACAAGCAGTCCACTCATGGCCCGGCCTTTCCCTCTCGCTTTTTCCTTGCTTTCCCCGTGTGTTCTTTTTTTTTTTTCCTAGGCTGGTGGCTCTGTAGGCCTGCTGTCCCGCTGTCAAAGGACACGGACGGCTCTAGAGATAACTCCATTAAACATTCTAGGCCAGCTGGCCACACTGCTTCTGAGAGGAGCCTATGAGGAAAGGCTGGGGATCTGGGCTTGGTTAGCTGCAGGGGGACCTCATGGTGGCCTCCCAGTGCTTGAGGGGAGCGGATGAACAGGAGGGGGGACGGCTGTTTGTGAGGGTGGGTGGTGATGGGACAAGGGGAATGGTGTAAAACGGAGCCAGGGGAGGCTGAGGTTGGATGTAGGAGGAAGTTTTTCACACAGGGTGGTGGGGCACTGTTACAGGCTGCCCAAGGGGGCTGTGGATGCCCCAGCCCTGCAGGCATTCGAGGCCAGGCTGGATGTGGCTGTGGGCAGCCTGGGCTGCTGGTTGGCGACCTGCACACAGCAGGGGTTGGAACTGATGGTCGTTGTGGTCCTTTTCAACCCTGGCCATTCTATCATTCCATGGCTCTTTTTATTTGATTTACTCCCTTCACTGCCAATGACACAGTATTACATTGCGTTATCTCGCCTTCTGTCATCATATCTAGTAAATCAGTTTTCTCCCTCAGCTCGTTGCCGCTGTTTTGTCCTTAGGCCCATCTCTCTGCCTTTTCCCCTTTTTCCCTTCCCCCTCTCCTGGGATGTGGGTCGGTGGGTCTCTCTGCCCCTTTAGTCACAGAACCGGGCCAAACCAGCCCACAAATGGTGACGGCGCGGTCCCACCAGTGCTGGCTGCAGAGGGCAACCTCTTCTCCAGGCCAGCTGGCCACACTGCTTCTGAGAGGAGCCAGGACACCGCTGGCCTTCTTGGCCATTGAGCACGCTGATGGCGGCTGCGACGTCTCCTGTCCTCCAGGAGCCCAAGTCCCGCTCCGCAGGGCTGCTGGCACTCAGCTCTTCTCCCGCTCTGTGCTCACGTTTGGCATCGCCCCGACCCAGGAGCAGCACTGTGCCCTTGGCCGCGTTGAACCTCATTCAGTTCTCTTGGGCCCACTCCTCCTCCTGTCCAGGTCCCTCTGGATGCCGTTCCTTCCTTGGTGCAGAAGCCAGAAAACTCAAGGATGAGGAGAGCTGTGGGGAATCCCTGTGGACCCCTCCAGGGATGCCTGCACCGCCTGCTCACATTGCTTCTCTAAGGTGCCAGTGTACCAACAGCACAGCACAGCACTGAGATCTGTGTTGTGACCACAATCTCACTGCAGGCACACAGACACTGCGGGACTCACATGACTGAAATGTTGTCGTGAATGTTTATGTTCTCCTTAAGTGAGGCTGTGAAGTTGGTCTTTAAGTGAGAATAACTGAAATGTATCAAGCTCTGATGGGGATGAATGAGCGAGCAGAGAGCTGTAGGTAAGAATTAAGGGGCAGTCGTACACGGCTGACTCTGCTGTAGGTGTGTAGTACAGGACACCTGGCCAGAAGGAGCAAGTTGATGAGATCCTCTGCACACAGTTGGGAGTAGAGTTGTGATAACAGGCACTGGTTCTTCTGGGAGATGTCAAATACCCTGGAATTTGTTGGGTAAGCAATGCTGCCAGCTGCACACGGTCCAGGAAATTCCTGCAGTGCGTTAAAGACGACTTTCTGATGCAGGTGGCGGAGGAGCCAATGAGCAGAGGGGTGCTGCTGGACCTTGTTCTTACCAACAAGGCAGGGCAGACTGGGGATGTGAAGGCTGGGGGCAGCCTGGAATGCAACTATCATGAGATAGTGAAGTTCAGGATCCTGAATGCAAAAAGCAAGGTAATAAGTAGGATCACAACCTAAAGTTGACTTTGAGAGAGTCAATTTTGACCTCCTCAAGGAACTACCAAGACGTACCCCATGGGCAAAAGCATAGCAAGGTAAGGGGTTCCATGAGAGCTGGTTGATATTTAAGCACCACTTCTTCCAAGCTCAACATAGATGCATCCCTAAGAGAAAGAAGTCAGGCAAAAATGGCAGGAGACTTGTGAGGAAGAGCAAGGAGCTCATGGAAAAACTCAAAGAGAAGAAGAAAGTCTATGAAATGTGGAAAAAGAGTCTAGCCTCCTGGGAAGTAAATAGGAATGTTCTCAGGGCCTGTAGGGACACAACAAGGAAGGCTAAGGCCCACTTAGAATGAAATACGGTGGGAGAAGTCAAGGATAAAAAGTAAAGCTTCTGGAAGTATGTCACCAGTAAAAGGAATACGAGCAAAAATGTGGTTCTGCTGCTTAAAATGAGGTTTTGGCAAAAACTGTCGACAAAGCTTTCAACACTGTTTTCCATAACTTCCTTGTAGGTAAGCTTAGGAAGTGTGGGATAGAGGTAAACTGAGAACTGGAGGGTGGATAGAGCTCAGAGCGGTGAAGAGTCCAGTTGGAGGCCTGCAGCACGTGGTGCTCCTCAGGGGGTGGTGCTGGGTCCAGACTTGTTCAGCATCTTCATGAATGATCTGGGTGAAGGGGCAGCGTCCACTCTCAGCAAGTTTGCTGACGATACAAAGATGGGAGGAGTGACTGACACAGCAGAAGGCTGCGCTGCCGTTTGGTGAGAGCCGCACAGAGCGGACAGGCAGAGAGGAACATCAGGAGGTTCAACGAGGGCAGTGTAGGATCCTGCACCTGGGAGGAATACATGCATGCATCAGCACAGGTTAGGGGCTGGGCTGCTGGAAAAGATGTCTGTTGAGAAGGACCTGGGTGTCCTGGTGGCCAACAAGTTGCCCATGAGTCAGCAGTGTGCCTTCGTGGTCAAGAAGACTAAAGGTATCCAGGAGTACATTACAAGTGGGGAGCCAGCAGGTCCAGGGAGGGTCTCTGCCCCTCTGCTCTGCCCTGGGGAGGCCACATCTGGAATATCGTGTCCAGTCCTGGGCTTCTCGGTTCAAAAAAGATGGGGATCATCTCCTGTATGAGGAAAGGCTGAGCATCTCGGCACTGTTCAGCCTGCAGAAGAGAAGGCTGAGAGGGAATCTGCTTGACTGTTTATAAAATATCTAAAGCATAGGTATCAAGTGGATGGCAGCGGACTTCAGTCCTGTGCTTGCCACACAGCCCTCAGACATTTGGTTTGGTAGGAGGGGATTGCAGAAGCAACGTTCCTCCCACTGCAAGCAAAGATCAGATTCATGACCACCTGAGGAACCTCAACATCCACAAGTCTCCCACTGAGACACATCCCAGAGTCCTGAGGAAACTGGCTGATAGTTGCCGAGCCCCTCACAATGATGTCTGAAAAGTTGTGGCAATGGGGCGAAGTCTCTACTTACAGGAAAAAAGGTAAGATCACAGCCATTTCTAAGGGTAGGAAGAATGACCTTGGGAACTACCAACCAAGACCAAGTCTCATCTCTGTGTGGGAAAGACCACAGAGTGGATTCTCCTGGAAGCTATGCTAAGGCACATGGAAGATATGAAGATGATGCAGGAGAATCAGTGCGGCTTCACCAGGACAAAGCATCGGTGTGGCCTGACCAACTTCTATGATGGCATCACTGCACTAACAGAAAAGGGAAGAGCCACTGATATAATCTATTTTTACTTTAACATGGCCTTTGACACAGTAACCCACAACATCTTTCTCCCCAGATAGGAAGTATATGGATTTGATAGGTGGATTGTTCAGCGGACGAAGAACTAGCTACAGGATCGAGTCCAGAGAGCAGCGTTCAGTGGCTCAGGGTCTGCATGGAGACTGGTGCCGAGTGCTGTTCCCCAGGGGTCAGTGCTGGGGCCGATACTCTTTAATATCTGCATTGAGGACATTGACAGTGGGATCAAGTGCACCCTCAGCAAGCGTGCTGATGACACCAAGCTGTGGGGTGTCGTCAACACACCACAGGGATGGGTACCATTCAGAGGGACCAAGGCAGGCTTGAGCAGTGGGCCCGGGTAAACCTCATGAGGTTCAACAAATGCAAATGCAAGGTCTTGCACCTGGCTCGAGGCAGCTCCCACTACCGGTATGAGCTGGGGGCTGAAAGGATTGAGCACGGCCCTGCTGAAAAGGACCCGGGGGTGCTGGTGGATGGCAAACTGGACATGAGCCAGCAACATGCCCTCGCAGCGCAGAAAGCCAGCTGTAGCCTGGGCTGCATTAAAAGAAATGTGGCCAGCAGGGCGAGGAAGGTGATCCTGCCCCTCTGCTCTGCACTGGTGAGGCCTCACCTGAAGCACTGCATCCAGCTGTGGAGACCTCAGTACAGGAGAGAAATGGACTTCTTGGTATGTGTCCAGAGGGCCACGGAAATGATCCCAGGGACGGAACACCTCTCCCATGAGGACAGGCTGAGAGAGCTGGGGCTGTGCAGCCTGGAGAGAAGGCTGTGAGGTGACCAGATTGCAGCCTCAGTATCTGAAGGGGAGCTACAGGAAAGAAGGGGACAAACTCTTTAGCAGGGTCTGTAGTGACAGAACAAGAGGAAATGGCTTCAAACTCAGAGGGTAGATTTAGGTTACATATAAGGAAACGTATTTTGCAGTGAGGGTGGTGAGGCACTGGAACAGGCTGTCCAGAGATGTGGTGGACGTCCCTGGGGACTTGCAAGTGAGGCTGCACCAAGCCCTGGGCAACCTGATCTAGCTGTGGTGTTCCTATTCATCAGTGGGGGGCTGGACTGGATGGCCTTCAGAGGTCCCCTCCAACTCTAAGGACTCTATGATTCTATGATTCAACAAGGTGTGCGGTGACAGGACAAGGGGCAATGAGTACAAACTGCAGCATGGGAAATTCCATATAGAGACAAGGAAGAACTTTACCACAAGAGTGCCGGAGACCTGGGACACCCTGTCCAGAGATGTCGTGGCGTCTCCTCCCCTGGAGACAGCCAAGAGCCGTCTAGATGCCAACTGCAACCTGCCACAGGGAACCTGCTCTAGCAGTGGGTGGGAATCACAGGCATCCGTTCAGGCTGGAAGGAGCAGCGCTTGAGAGCAGCTCTGCAGAGGATCTGGGGGTCCTGACGGATGAAAAGCTGAACATGAGCCAGCAGTGTGTGGTAACAGTTCAGAAAGCAAATGGGATCCTGGGCTCCATCAGCAGAGGGGTAGCAGCAGGGACAGGGAGGTGATCATCCCTCTCTGCTCTGCTCTCTGAGGCCCCATCTGCAGCACTGCATCCAGGGCTGGAGCCCCCAGGACAAGAAAGAGCTGTTGGAGAGGGTCCAGAGGAGCCACAAAGATGATCAGGGGGCTGCAGCACCTCCCCTACAAAAACAAGCTGAGGGAGCTGGGCTCGTTCAGCATGGAGAAGAGAAGCTGCAGGGTGACCTCATTGCAGCCTGCAGTGCCTGCAGGGAGCCTGCAACCAGGAGGGGAGGCAGCTCTTGGAAAGGGGAGATGAGAGCAGGCCAGGGAATGGCTGGAAGTGGAGGGAGGGCAGCTGGAGGCTGGGGGTCAGGGAAGTTGTGTGCTGGGAGAGCGGTGAGGGGCTGAACGGCTGCCCAGAGAGGCTGCGATGCCCCGTCCATCCCTGGAGGGGTTGGAGGCCAGGCTGGATGGGGCCCTGGGCAGCCTGGGCTGCTGTGAAACGTGGGGAGGTTGGTGGTCCTGCGTGTGGCGGGGAGTTGGAGCTTCGTGATCCCTCCTGAAAACCTCCGCGCGAGCTGCGCGTCACCCGGAAAGCAAAGATAGGAGCGCTCTGCGAGGCATGCCGGGAGCCGTAGTCCAGCGCCGTGGGGCGCGCAGGAGCGGAAGTGTGGCGCCGCGCGGCATGCCGGGAGCCGTAGTCCGTCCCCGCGCCGCTCCCGCCATCCCCTGCCGCTGGAGGGCTGCGCGGCCCGGCGCGGAGCGGAGCGGGGCTGAGGCGCACAGCGGAGATGAACGCCGTTCTCGCCGTGAAGCAGTACGTGTCGAAAATGATCGAGGACAGCGGGCCGGGCATGAAGGTGCTCCTGATGGACCGGGAGACGGTGAGCGGCGGGGCCGGGCCGGGCGGGGCGCGGGGCCGGTGTTCGGCGCGCGGTGACGCGGCGCTCCCCGCAGCCCGGCGCGGTCAGCATGGTGTACACGCAGTCCGAGATCCTGCAGAAGGAGGTTTACCTCTTCGAGCGCATCGACTCCCCCGGCAGGGAGCCCATGAAGCACCTGAAGGCCGTCTGCTTCCTGCGGCCCACCAAGGTGAGAGCCCTCCCCGCGGGGAGGCGGTGGGGCTGAGCGCCTCTGATCGCCGCTCTGTCGCTGTGTGTTCCTTCAGGAGAACGTGCACTGCCTCATTCAGGAGCTGCGGAGGCCGAAGTACAGCATCTATTATATCTGTAAGTACGTGCTGTTCGGAGCTCCCGACGTTCAGTGAGGCGCCGATGGGAGGCGCTGACCTCCCCCGCGGGCAGAGTGCCACTGAGATTCTGAAAATGCCTGAATGGCAGGTTTTACATTGTTTAGATCGCTAGATCTAAGTTTACCCTTTAATGTGTTTATCAGTGGCACAGACAGTGGGACCAAGTGCACCCTCAGCAGTGGCTGATGGCACTGAGTGGATCACAGAATCACAGAATCATAGGGGATGGAAGGGACCTGCAGAGATCACGGAGTCCAACCCCCTGCCAAAGCAGTTCCTGCAGCAGGTCGCACAAGTTGGTGTGCAGGCAGGTCTGGAACATCTGCAGAGAAGGAGACTCCAGCAGCCCCTGGGCAGCTGCGCCAGCACTCTGCCACCTCACCAAAGCAGTTCTTGTGCACGTTTGTACAGAACTTCCTGTGCTGCAGTTTCTGGCTGTTCCCCCTTGTCCTGTCTCTACACACTGCTGAAAAGAGTCCGGCCTCGCCGCTCTGCCCCCACACCTTAGATATTTACAGACCTGGATCAGGTCCCCTCTCAGTCATCTTTTCTCAAGGCTACACAGACCCAGTTCACTCAGCCTTTCTCCATAGGGGAGATGCTCCAGGCCCTTCACCATTTTGTGGTCTTCTCCTGGACTCTTTCCAAGAGATCCCTGTCTTTTTTCATACAGAGCCCAGAACTGGACGCAGGGCTCCAGATGAGGCTTTACCAGGGCAGAGTAAAGAGGAGGATCACCTCCCTCAACCTGCTGGCCGCGCTCTTTTTAATGCATGCCAGGATGCCATTAACCTTTTTGGCCACAAGGGCACACTGCTGGCTCATGGCCGACCTGTCGTCCACCAGGACACCCAGGTCCCTCTCCGCAGAGTGGAGCGGTGCAGTTGGCACAGCAGAAGGAAGGGATGGTGTCCAAAGGGAGCTGAGGGATGGCTCCAAAGGTTGAGGAATGGGCCCACATATAAACTCGGTGAGGTTCAACAGGGCTGAAGGCAGTGTTGGGTCGGGGCAATCCCAGATACGAGTACAGACTGGGAGAAGAACTCCTTAAGAGCTGTCCTACAGAGAAAGATTTGAGAGTCCTGATGGATGAGAAGCTGGAGATGAGTCAGCCATGAACGCTCACAGCCTACCAGGCCAACTGCATCCTGGGCTGCACCAGCAAAAGGGTGGCAGTGGGGCAGGGAGGGATTTTCCCCCTCTGCTCTGCCCTCGTGTGGCCCCATCTGGAGTAGTGCGTCCAGGGCTGGGCCCCAGCACAAGAAAAACAGCTGTTGGAGAGGGGTCAAGGAGGCCATGAAGATTGTCAAAGGGCTGGAGCACCTTTCCTGCAAAGGAGCTGGGGGTGTCATCCTGGAGGAGAGAAGGCTCCAGGGAGACCTGAGAGCAGCCTTCCAGTACTTAAATGGTGGTTATAAGAAAAATCAACTTTTTCCTCAGATAGTGATTGGATAAAGGGGAGCACTTTAAAATGAGAGGGGAGATTTAGGCTGACATTGGGGAATGTTTTCAGTGAGGGTGTGATGAGGCCGTGACGCTGCTGCCCAATGTGCAGCCCAATGTGTGGGTGCCCCATCCCTGGAGGTGCCTAAAGCTGTGCTGCATGGGGCCCTGGGCAGCCTGACGTGGGGAGGGGGAGCATCCAGCCCATGGCAGAGGGATTTGAGCTCTGTGATCTCTGAGATCCCTTCCAACTGAAGCCATTCTATGAAATTGTTTTAGAAAAAGTTACGTGCATATAAAATAAAATAGTTAAACTGGAACAACTGATAAGAATCTTCATAAAGCAATGCCATAACCCATATTACTCTCCTATGGCTATTCCTGAAAACTTCAGGGATTTTGAAGCTTCGCGGTGCTTTGTAAACATGAAAGAAGCTGGCTTTAGAGTGCCTTTATTACAGTGGAAACAGAGATGAGACACTGGCCTAAATGTTGAAGGTAAATCATTCAGAGTCAATGTTAACTTGTTGGGCCAAACCCAGAACGCAGCATTTTGTAACCCTGGTGGATGAGGCAGGAGTTCCTCACGCGTTCTGTTCGTGCTGTAGAATATTCGGTAGGTTTGGAAATGGAAATGTAACTACAGCAGCCTTTCTGTTGAGGGGCAGCCGTCGTGCACGCCAGGTTCTGGGCAGTGATCCGCAGTGGCCTCCAGGTGTCCCTGTCGGCCCGCAGTGCTGGAGGAGCAGCTCCGGGTTGCAGTGACGGCTTTTGGTGACCTGGTGACACGGCGATGCTGAGAAGCTCCAGCTTGCAGTAAACTGGCCACAGTGTTAAACTAGTTAATAGTGCTTATCTTTTAGCTTTATAAATCTACTGATTACAGCCATGTATGGCGTTACCTAATTGAGCAGATGCTGAGCAGGGAGAGGTAAGAGAGACTACCTGCACAGTAATTATGGGTGCGAAGGCAAATTGTGTTGCAGTCCACTCCTGGTCCAGGGGAGAATCGGGCCATGCTGTGCTGTGGTGTTCTTGTGTTCTGTGTCACTCACGGAGCCCAACTGCTCTTTCTCTGTTGTTTTCTTTCAGATTTCAGTAATGTGATCAGTAAGAGTGATATCAAGGCATTAGCTGAGGCTGATGAACAGGAAGTTGTGGCAGAAATTCAGGTGAATTTTGAATCTTTTAAGTAGATTTCTTAATCCGAGGGCATTAGGAGGTGGATACACACGCTAGCAAACATGCATGTCTCAAAAGGAGGACTCTGGAGGTCTTGAACAGTGAGCAACAACACTGCAGAAAACCCGTGTGTTCCATTTCTCTCTGCCCTCCAGTTGCTGGAGCTGCTGGCATCATTTCACAAGGCTGCTGCGTGTTTGTTGGCATCAACAAAGAGCTATCTACGTGAAAAGTACAACAGGAAGTGGCAGTGGAGTTGTCAGCAGAAGTGTAAAGATGATGAGTATGTAGGCATGGAGGAAGGAGAAGTGATCAGAGTCAGTGAGTGCAGCGCTTAGGGTTTTAACGTTGCCAATACACATTGCTCTTGTGGGCTGAACAGGGCTTGGCAGGGCATTAACTGTATTTGCTTTCACTTGTTGGCAGGAGTTCTATGGAGATTACATTGCAGTGAATCCACACGTTTTTTCTCTCAACCTCTTGGGCTGCTGCCAGGTATGCAAAAAGCTAACTGTCCTGCAGGGCTCTGGGGCCTTGTTTTGTGGTGACAAAGGGCCCAGTAGCCACAGCCAAGTGGGTGCAGTGGCAGTGGTTGCCCAGCAGGCAGAATGCCGTGTCCAGCCCCAAAGGGTGGCTGGTTGTTAGCAGGAATTACAGTCTGGACTGTGGCCTTTGGTGTACCTGCTCCTGTAGTCAACATGCAGTCTGCTTGGAGGGAAATGCAGCTTCATGGGACAAAGGGTTGGGGATGGCACGTCCATCTCTCAAGCAACCTTTCCTTCTAGGGTCGCAACTGGGATCCAGCCCAGCTGTCCAGGACAACTCAAGGGCTGACTGCTCTGCTTCTGTCCCTGAAGAAATGCCCCATGATTCGATACCAACTCTCTTCTGAGCCAGCAAAGAGGCTTGCTGAATGTGTGAAGGTGCGGTGAGCAGTGTTAAGTGAGTTTGGCAACTTTGCTTAATTTTTGTTGAACATTTTTTCCATAATGTTCTTTAGCCAGTTCTTGTCAGTCCTTCCATTTCTATGTTATGTGGCTTTCGGCAGGTCGCATCCCCTTGTTTCTGCCTCCCCCAACCTCTGCAAGAAGCGAAGGCCCTTATTTCTCACAAGTCCCATTAACTGCAGTGCGTTACTGATGCCTTTTGAAAGCAGGAGCTGTTTTCTCAATAGCAGTGTAGACTGAGATAGCAGTGCAACTTGTTTTTCTCCAGCTTTTCACTTTTTATTCATCTGTTACAAAAGTGAGGGGGAACTTTTTCCAGGTATACTTATAACCAAGTGGTTTTTTTTGTGTGTTTCTCAACAGCAAGTAATCACTAAAGAGTATGAGCTGTTTGACTTCCGTCGCACTGAGGTTCCTCCTTTGCTCCTTATTCTGGACCGCTCAGACGATGCCATCACCCCCCTGCTGAACCAGGTGAATCACCTCAGCTGTCCAAGGGGGAGCAGTGAGTGCTGGCAGTGCACAGAGCCTCGTGGCAGCAGCTCACAGCCTGATGGTGTGGTTTGTATTCAGGGGTGAAAAGTATTGCCCCCGTTCTTTTGCAGTCTTTCTTTTATCTCGTGGCTCAATTTTCAGACTGTTGAGCGTGGGTTGTACGTGTTGGCTTCACAGGCAGAGGTGGCCAAAGATCAGATCAAGTACACTTTCACAAGACACACTTTGCATTTGGAGTCCTGGTGTCTCAGCAGTGTTGTGTTAAATGGTGTGTCTGTGCAGGCTGCTTGGTAGTACGTGGCCATGTTTACAGAGTGACCTTGTCCTGGCGTGTTTCTTGTTCTTTGTTGTTGATGGGTGGCAGCATTTTTCTGTGATTTGTTTCTTTGCTGCATTGTCGCTGTGCTGCAGACCTGGCATTGCTCTGTTTCTCTCCTTTCTGTGGGATATGCTCAGATCTCAAGTCACTCTGGGTTACCCCAGCTGCAGGCAGCGCTGTGTGGGAGCTGGTGGCGATCCTTGTGCACTGGAGCAATCTGATAGTCAGCAGCCCAGCTCACGTGTGGCTTGTAGAGTTAAGGACAGCACTCAGCACAGGGTACCAAAAGTGTTGTCTGCTGTGTGGAGGTTTTCTGTCCAGAAGAGAGAGTCAAATGAATGTAAATGCAGCGTCAGGCATGCCAGCACTCTGATCAGCCTTCAGTTTTCTCTCTAAATTAAAATGAGTCTTCCCAGAATAAATATAGGAACTCACTGATGTACAGGAACTCTCCAGTTGCTGTGTAAGAAGCACAGGAGTGTGTAGGAAATTATAGTTTGTAACTGTGGAACCTCTGCAGCCAAAAATAAATGTTCATTCACAGGAGAAGGGGGAGCTAATGGTGGCAAATAGAGCTGCTGGAACAGGAATACGAATCCCAGTTGTTGTGCTTTTAGAGTCTTTTCCTTTGAATGTACCTGCGGTAAGCAGCCTCGGGTGGGGGTGGTTTTCCTACATGTTGGCATCAGCACCTCTGACACTGAGATGCCTTTGTGATAGGAACAGCATTTATTTCTGACTGTAATGTTCTGACAGAAGCTTGAGGAGGAGACCCTCTGAGTCCGCCCTGTTACTGGAGGAATGGGAAATGACCTTGAGCAGCCTGGAATCTTTTCCAGTGCAGTGTGGTACCGTGCTGAAGCCAACACTCGCCTTTCTCTCTCCCCATGTGCCAGTGGACGTACCAGGCTATGGTTCATGAATTGCTGGGCATCAACAACAACCGCGTTGACCTCTCGCGTGTGCCGGGCATCAGTAAGGATCTCCGGGAGGTGGTCCTGTCTGCTGAGAACGACGAGTTCTACGCCAACGTAGGTGGCTGTGTCTTATGGTGGGGATCTCCCTGAGTAGCTGAATGCTGGAGTCAGGTTCCATTCTTGGAACCTTTCAGTCCTTCAGTGACTTTGAATGTTAAGGTGTGGAAAGTTTATGAAGGGTGAAGTCACTGTCATGCAGGCAGTGTCTGATGTGTAATAACACGGTTTTTTGATAGTTGTAAATAAAATCTGGACCAGTCACAAAGCTGTTTGGTCAAGTTTGAGTGTCAAATAGATGAGGTGATCTGCAGTGGTACTGAAGTGTTTTGGGTTCAGAGTGTCTCTGTGTCTTAGCTGTATTAGAACTCGTGTTCAGATGGTTTTCTCTCAGCTGCCCTCCTTGTTCCATGCAGAACATGTACCTGAACTTTGCAGAGATTGGCAGTAACATCAAGAATCTTATGGAGGATTTCCAGAAGAGGAAACCTAAGGAGCAGCAGAAGCTGGAATCCATAGCAGATATGAAGGTACCGACAGGACTTGGCAGGTAGTGCAGGTCACTGCTGACTGCACGCTGTCTGCATTCAGTTCAGACCTCTGCAGTGAGTGATCTGTGGGGCAGGAATCACTGTCCTGTGTTCAGCATGGTATTTTTTACTGGGATCCAGACCCTGGGGTTGGCCTTTCTGCACCGCTGCAGCACAGCCTGCTTGCTCTGACTGCTCCCTGAGCTGCTTTTAGAGCCTGCTGGAAGCCAGAATCCCCCCAGCTGAGTTGATAAGCTCTAGTTCAGGTACTTGGTGTAACCCAGTGTGGCTGTGTAGACTTCCTGTCTGAGCTGGGCCACTTGGCAGCTGCCCACAGCAGGTTCTGTTAATTCAGTCGCTGCTGATGATTTAAAGAATCCTGGCAGTGTCTCTGGAGTTACTTGACGTGTTCTTTTATTTTGGGTGTAAACAAAAAGCACAACCAAAAATCTCCTTGTATCTGGAGAAATCTTCCAGTCTTTTTCTGGATTTGAGGTGCCTGACCATGCAGTGGTTTGCTTATTAGTGGATCTGTACAACCCGGTGACAAATTGTATAAACCTCTCTTGTCTGCTGCTTTTATTCTGAAGAAGCTGTCGCTCTGGTTTCCCCCTCGCAGGCATTTGTGGAGAACTACCCTCAGTTCAAGAAGATGTCAGGCACGGTGTCAAAGCACGTGACGGTGGTAGGAGAGCTCTCGCGGCTGGTTGGTGAGCGCAGCCTGCTGGAGGTGTCTGAGGTGGAGCAGGAGCTGGCCTGTCACAGCGACCATTCCAGCGCCCTCCAGGTACTTTGGGCTCGGAACCTGGCTGCGGTCCTTTGAATTCAGATGTTTTGCTCCTGGCAGCCTCTTGCTGATGGGAGTTTGATACTGAGAATCAGTGGGAGTTTTGCGTGCAGATGTCCTGCAGGGTAGGGACGTAAGATGTTAGGATTACTCTTCTCCTACCTGTTCAGTTCCGATGGGGATGAATCAGAGTTAATAACTGGCTTGAGAAGCATCTTTGCAGAGTCTGTCTACGTTTCACAGCACAGCATTCCTTCATTGTATGTGGCTGGTTGGGACCTGGCAAGCTGCCTGGATAGGCACCAGTAAAACAAAACTTGGACCCCTATGCAGGAGCTTCTTGTATTTGTTGGGAAGGAGAAGAAATGGAATCCATAACTAAACCAGACCATTCCTTGGGATGATGACTTCTACTTCTTTTCTAAAAAACAGTGTAAAACAGTGAAAAGCCTTTTAGATAAAAGATTTCTTTGGCAGAGAGGACTGAAAAAGCCTACAAGAGACTTCTGTTGTAGCTGAGTTTAGACTGAAGTTTTGACCCTGTGCTGCCTTGTTGGATTCCATGACCTGACCTAATATCTGACAGTATGTCAATAATGATGAATTGTGGCTGCTGACTATTCAGAGAAAATAGCAGTATTGTTAAGAGTGACTGTATTACAGCAGAGTTCAACCACTGACTCAGTATTAGAAAGCGAATCATTTATTTTTTTATAGCTGGGATAGAAGTTACAGCATATAATGGAGTCATTCACACTTTGATTAGAAAATAAAAAGAATTTTGAACAGATTTGACAGACATGTTTTCTTTACCTCTGTTACTCTGTTCTCCAGGTGGGTGGCTGTATAACCAAGATGTTATAATTGCAATATAATCAAAAGAGTAAGGCAAAGCTGTATAACCAAGATGTTATAATTGCAATATAATCAAAAGAGTGAGGCAAAGCAAACAAGGATCACAAAAGAGAATAAGTAGAAGAGCTTACCCTTGGGTTGAGCTCACTAGAAGATATCAAAGAGGAGGATCTCCAGAAGAGATCCTTCCCCTCTGGTAGCCAGCTCTTAAATAGGTCCAGGAGGGGTAGAGCCTGGCTCCACCCCTTCCGGCAGCACAGGTGAATTGCCTTCACCTGTGCTCCTCTGGCTGACTCATGGCTCACCTCAGGTGATCAATCAGAGGTTCAGGCCGTGACTCAGCAGTTCCCATACAGTGGCTAAGTGGTAACATCAGCTCTTCGAGCACTGCTGTCTATTGCCAGATCCTGAGCTGATGTAGATCAGCATAGATGTGCTGAAATCATCACAGCTCTATGGATCTACCAGCATACAGATGGGACTTGATAGCTTATATTTGGTAGAATTTTAATGACCAAGTATTGAAGTGGGATTGCAACCATAAAATGCATTTGCTGAGCACAACCCCTCATGCTCTCTTGCTATGTCATGGTTTCTAGGTTTCTTGTGCAGGTTAAAAGACAAATGTTTGACTTCTAGTCTATCAGCACATCATGTCTGTCTGTGATCTTTGTTTCTGATGTTACAAGCTGTGCTCTGCTGAAGGCAGCACAGAGTTTGAGTGCTGAAAGTTGGGTGCTTGGCATTGGGGTCCATTTTGAAGAAATGTTGATTTTTCTTGTAGTCAGTTACCTCCGATTCACTGGAGGAGGGGCTGACATGAACTGGAGGTGGAGCAGTTGCATGTTACAGCTTTAGGGTTAGAGGAATACGTGGCAGTGCTGGAAGCTGCATTGAGATGGAGGGAGGGCAGCCCCCACTGAGTGGCACGCGGTGGTGATCAGGTTGTTAGCTAGGCTCACCTAATTCAGGTCTGCACTGAGTGGTGTTTTGAGGTTTTTATGGCACATAGGCTGCCTGCATTTCTTTACAGCCACATGCCTAAAGGGCTGTGTTGTGTTTCTATCAACTGAGAGGGACTGAAAACCAAATAGCAGCTAGAGAATAAATGCAAAATGCAAAAATGGAAGTGGTATCTTTCTATATGAGAGATCAGTATCTCTTTAGTTGCAGTGCCCCAGGCTGTTCCCTGCTGCAGTCTCTTAATGGCAGCGAAGGGGCAAGGCCACAGACACAATGGAGAATAACCAGTGCACAAAATAAAGGCAGAATTGTTCTCCCACTGATGTAACTTCAGCAATTGTTAATTTCTGTGGTGGCCTGGGGCCCCTGAGAACAGTACGTTTTGGTTATTCTTTTCCTGGTCTCTTATTAATCCTGACATTGTACATGAGCCTTGAGAGATGAATGGGAGGTTTTGAATCCCATCTCCTTAGATGGACAATAGCTTTTCTGTTTACAAGTTTCCCGCTTATAGAGGCATTGCCACTGTGCTGCCAGCGCAGGATCCAGAACGTGGCAAGCAGGCATCGCTGTGGGACTCTGCCCTCACCCTGGCAGGTGAATTCCTGACCACAAGAAGAGTTTCTTCGTTAGCTTCAGTGAACAGTGAGCAGCCAGGATTTCACCCCATGTTTTTGTAACTGGTCTGCATCAGTGGAACGGATGGCAACAAACACAGCTGAATCAGTTCGGTCGGTAACAACTGTTACAGTATTGTTTCACAGCTGTTCACTGAATGTTTCCGTGCTGCCTCTCTGTTCTGGGAGGCTGGGAGAATGTTGCCAAGATGTGCTGGGATTTTTGGAGTGTTTGAAGGTCATGTTCTCCTGTAGCATGGAAAAAATCCTCCTCGCTGGTTCTGTCCCTGTCTTGGAAGTGCCGTTTCAATCACTGTACGACTGGAAGCTCTGCTGCTCTCTTACACTTGAGTCAATACAGGCTGATGTTTTGCTTTAAGCACAGGGAGGACTGCAGACTTTGTTGTGCCCTGAAGTGTCGGTCCTCTCCTTAACCTTCAGGTGCAGTCAGCAGTGCTGCCTCTTCCTTGAGATCCATCTCCAGGCTTGGTGTTAAGGAGCCTGTTGCTCCCACTGCTCTCCTAAGCTGCCAACTTGGCTCTGGTGTTTTTTCCTCTGTTAACTTCAGTATCTCAACTGTACGGCTCTGCGCAGTGACTGAGGAGCTGCAGAGAGGAAATAAGTGCTTTTGTTGTAATGACAAGGAGTAGCACTTACAGGGCAAATTGTCAGCTGACAAGATAGAATAACGTCCTGCCCGCAGTCCCTGCAGGGAACATGGCATGCCTCAGGGCTTCTGAGTCTGTTCTGGAAATGCTTTAGCAGGTGGCCTCTGGGATGTGCAGTCCTTGTGTTTACAATGCTGCCATGTTCTGTTCAGCAGAAAAACGAATAATCTGCATGTTAGAAGTAAATAACTGTGGATTTCTGTATTTATTTCTCCAGTAATCTTTCTTTGTCTTTCCGTGCTTTAATTCTTTCTTTGTTTCAAAGTGCTTTGTTTGCTTCCCCCCAGCCCCACACTTCTCACATCCAGAGATTGTCTGAGACTTTGATGCTTCATTCCCACACACAAGAAAACAAACTGTAGCTCTGCTAGCACTTTTTCCTTGATGGTTGATATTACGATGGAACCTGTGGGCCAGCTTTTGCTGTATTCAGGTTGGAAAAGGAAAGGGCAAAGATTAAAGGTTTCTACAAGCTTCTGCAATACCCCATTTGGGAGGAGTGCACTGAGCTGGGCTCACTGTGAGGCACATTATGAGAGTTACAGAGAATTACAGGGGATTCCAGTCATGAAAACAACTTGCAGTCCATTATACTGCAGTAAATCTAAACAAAGAGCATATAAGAAGCTCAGGTCTGTTGCTTATGGTTGCTTAATTCCCTTGCGTTCCTCCTGCTTGCAGTTTTGTTACTAAGCAATGGGCTTGATGTTATCTGATTTAATGTGCTCTGAAGGCCTCTCCATTAATCCCACTTGGTATCTTGTTGCAGAATGTGCGGCGCCTCCTGCAGAACCCCAAGGTGACTGAGCTCGATGCTGCCCGGCTGGTGATGCTCTATGCCCTGCACTACGAGCGGCACAGCAGCAACAGCCTGCCAGGGCTGATGGCAGATCTCAAGAATAGGGGTGTTTCTGAGAGATACCGAAAGGTAATGCAGTATTTCTCCTTCTGCTGGATGAATGAGCGGGGCAGAAGGGCACACAGGTGTCGGATTGTTCTTGGTTGCTGGAGGATGCCTGTTGCTTGCCTTAACGTAGCATAATACTTTTTTTCTGTTGAATTGCACCACATTTCTCAATAAGAGCACGGAGCTTGGCTGGGGCCTGAAGATATTAAAGGTATCGCTAATTACTTAATGTCCATTTCCAAAATCAGTGATGTCATGAAGGATTCTACAAAGCAGAGATGGTGTGTTTGGCAGGAGTCTAGACCTGGTGTATGGCATGCACTTTTCCTTTCTCCTTCCACCTCCTGCTGAATAGGCAATAGCTGTAGCAAGGGACTTAACCAAAACAGTAAGGGGGGCTTGGCTGGGAGGGAGAGGGTGGCGGAGCTTGACAAATGTAATGAGCTGCTGGAGAGGAGGTGGAGGGGCAGGATAATGTCACTGTATCTTCATCTTCTGATGTGCTGTCACTGCAGAGGACTGTGGGAATGAAAGCATTTCTCCTTATGCAGGCAGTGCCATGGCTTCTTGTGTTCGGAGAACACTTCTCTTCCTTCTTTCCTCTCTCTGACTTCTTGGTCATTGTCCCAGTACCTCCACTGAACCTGATAGGACAGCTGCGTGAAATTTTGTTTCCCAGGTTAACAGCACTCTGGTTTTGCCTCTCTCTGTACAGCTGGTCTCTGCTGTTGTGGAATATGGAGGGAAACGGGTCCGGGGCAGCGACCTGTTCAGTCCCAAGGATGCTGTAGCCATCACAAAACAGTTCCTCAAAGGACTGAAGGTATGGATCTGCCGTAGATGGAATAATGACAGCTTTAGTCAAAGCTCCAGTAATGGGGCAGGATTCTTAGCCGTGCGTTCTGGCTTTCAGAGGTGTTCATGTTCTAGGCCTGGGTCTGTCTCCTTCACAGGGGCCTACGTGGCTCAGTGGCCAGAAGGGTGGTGGTGGGGGTGGCCCAGATAAAAGAGGAACAAAAATCCCAGCGGCAGTGATTTAAGGAAAAAACCTTAATGAAATGCAAACTAATTGGAATTGAAGCTAATAAATCAAATGAATGAAAGAGAGTTTTTGGTACTGAGTCTCTGATGTTGCATCGGCTGCCAGGGAGCTGGAAGGAGACAGAGATCGCGTGACCTCTCCATTCTTCTGTCTTTTCCCTCCTGCCGGAAGACAGAAAATAACAAAATGAAGTCTTCTGGTGCTGAAGCTTTTCCTGGCCCATGGAAGCTGTAGTTCATTCTTCTCTTCAGAACATGGACCTGCCCCATGAACTCCTCAGCTCCCACCATGGCATGGTGCTGTGGATGTAGAATACCGATGGAAAGAACGATAAAACCATGACACAGAGTTTAATAGCTTTTTAGAGGTCTAATAGTAAGTGTACTGAACGTTTGAGGGGTAATTCTCATTTTAGGCAGTGGAAGTTGGTTGCTGAAAAGCCCCTCTAAGTCTTGACTCAGTGGTTAATAGCTGCTATATCCATCAGATGCTGGGGCTCTTTGAGTGTGGCTTTGCTGATCAGCTTTCTTTCAGCATGCTGCCTTGCTGTATTTATTCATAATGGGAGCTTCTTTTGCACTGTAGGGTGTTGAGAATGTGTATACACAACACCAGCCTCTCCTTCAAGAAACACTGGATCAGCTCATCAAAGGAAAACTGAAGGACAGCCAGTACCCCTACTTGGGTCCCAACACGCTCCGTGACAGGTATGTGGGGTCTTGCTGGGCAGCACCTGGAGTTGAAAAACGTCTGCTCCTCCCTGTGCTCCCACTTGCTTTATTCTTTGCCCATAGGTGAAAAAAGTTCAGGCTTGCTGAATAAATGTTCTGATCAAGTAGGTATTTCTTGAGCTGTCAGGTAGGTGCCAGGCTGTTAAAGCTGAAATACAGTCGTCTTTTGTCCATGTTCAGTGCTGACCAAAACATGACATTCCCACTGGAAGTAAGAGCTTAGGTAAGGATGAAGGCACTGCACCAGGCTGCCAGGATGTTCATGTGATGGATTTCAACATGCCCCCTAACTTCAGCCCGTGCCATCTGGCGTTTACGTGCAGAGAACCAAAAATAGTCCAACTGCTAACTCTCCCTTCTGAGCCAGTTACTATTTCTGATTAGAATGGGATGTTGCTGATTATGGCCAGTAACTGTAATTGAAAAGAACTCTGGCTGCCTGGTTCTAGCTGACTTTGCTAGATCTAGGCTAACCTGTTGTCAGTGAAGTCATTGAAGATAAATGTGGGCCTCAGAGGGAGGCACTGAGTTGGTAGAGAGAGCTACAAGTTCTTTAGCAGCTTTCTGTACAAAACCCCCATTTGTTGGTATCTCAGTTTCCTTTCTGTAAGTTACCTTAAGTTCTGCAGCATGCTGGCTGGCGTTTCTTATTCCTCCTGGTAGTGGTGTCCTTGGAGGGGAAGATCTTGATCCTGCTTTGGTTCCTTTGGGTGATCTGTGGTGACACCAGCACAGCTGTTCTCTCAGTCTTCTCAAATGTTTGCTGAATGCCGCAGGGTTTTACTTGCAGCATTACAACAATCATCGTGCCCTTCACACCCTGCATATGAGTGGCTTTTTATCAGCAACTGCCACATTTGTGGCATTTACTGCAGGGAAGTCTGAGTTTAATGGAATATGCAGGTTTGTTTGGAGCTGGAGGAAGTGGGCTTGGGGACCAAGGGGCAGCAGCGTCAGGTAGGTGGGAGGAGCAGGATCGTTCTGTCTGGCTCTTTGAGATAACACACACACTGGTCTTCCCACTTAGCCCTGCTTTGGGGCATCTGCATCCACCTGAGGAAAGCAAAAATGTGTTTTGTAACAGGGAAGGATCCAAATTCCATGCCAAGTTGGTGGCAGGGGATATAAATCACTTCGTTTATGAATTAAAGAATTATAATCATACAAGAATCAGTTTGTTAATGTATGTCCTTGGTAGACTGAAACCTGCCTGCCTTACTCCAAATTTTCCTTTAAAAAATAAAATGGTGGAGTTTGGACAGGGTGGATGGGCGGCTTTAATGAGTGTGAGATATCAGGGCCCCTTCCTAGCAGCAGATACGGCAGCAAGAATGCCGTCCTCCATCTCCTTGAAAGGAGCCCAACGAAAAGAGATGGAGTGATGGGATCTGAAACAGAGTGGGCAGAACAGCAGACCTGCGTCCAGGCAGCCCTGACCCTGGTTGCTTCTGAACTGACTAAAAGCAAATGGTCTTCTGACCTTTGTTTTCTCATTCTTAGGACCCATTTACGTTCTGCTGAGTTGTGTTTCACTTAGGATCCTCTTTAAATGTTTAAGAGCGTGTGGTTGTTGGGGCTGTTCCCACATGGGGAAATCTTGTTCAGCTTAAGATGTGAGAACTCTAGGAATCAAAGGTTCTGTAGCTTTGACGAAACATCAGTGCCAAAATACTTCTGTGCCTGGTCTTTATTTGCTTTTCAAAATGGAGGTGCAGCACCGTGCTGTATCTTGGGTATGAATATTAAGTGCCATGAAACTGAGTTCTCATCTAAAGACAGATTCTAGCTGTCAATTTTGGAAGAAAAAGAACTGCTGTATGGTGTTGCCGTAGTGCCAAATGAGTTGAGTGAGGACTTGACATTAAATAGTTTTGCAGAACTTTCACTAAATTGCAGCCTGAGGCAAACTGGGCAGTCCTGCCTTCTCACTGTTTGCAGAGGATGGTGTTACCATGACTGGCAGCAGTTCAGCAGCAGGTCGGGGCAAAAAGCTTTGTATTTTTTGATCAAAGGGAGGCAGTTGCTTCAACAGCAGAGAATTTAAAAGGATTCTTTTTAACTGCTTCTTTCTGTATTAAACATCACACTGTTGCAAGGAAGGAAAAGCTCATGGTCCAAATTCATCTGTGGAAATTGGCAGCGGTGAAGGAGAGGGAATCTGCAAAACAGTGAGCAGGGTTCCTAGGAGAGAGCAATAAGCAATTCTGCTTGATTTTGCTTCCTTTTCTTTCCTGCTATGTTAAATGTTGTCCTTTTCTAGCAGGCCATAAGCCTGCAGTCCCCTCTACCTTACAGCTGGAAAGTACCAACAGGAAAAGTTCCTACAGCTCCTTCCCATTGCAGCAATGTGTGTGAGCCCCGCTGCGCTGTGCTCTGCAGAAGATCCTCCAAAGGCTTGTGACACATTTAGAGTGCTGGCTGGGCTCTGCAAAGCGTGCCCTTTGGGTGGCATTTTTGCTTTGTTTAAGCTTTGGGATTGCCTGGGAATTTCTCTTCTTAGGGCATTTGTCCTGGCAGACCAAGGCCTGGTGGTGCTTTACATGAGAACTCAATGATACGTCCAGAGATCCAGGGTATGCTGTGACCTACAGCCTGAGTGTGATCTTTCACCTGTGATGTTGTTGAAGGGGGAGCTGCTCTTGACTGCTTGAGGAGAGGAAGAATTGGGAAGAATTCACCATTATAAACGTGGCACACATCTGAAGGGATGGGTGAGGAGTCTCCTTAGGCAGCAAACATAAAATCTCCATATTTGGAAACATCAGCTTGCAGCGTGTGGTGTGGCACCACTCAGCTGTGTCCTTTTTTATCTGAGCTCACACAACACCACCCTCAAGATGGTGGAACGCAGTGCCATTGCTGAACCATGCCTATTATCTTGGGTTTCGTATGATTGCTGTTTTGTAGCTTTTTTTTTAGGCCAGAACTCTGGCAGTGTCCTTGTTTGTTCGAGGCAGTTGCTTTATCCTCCTCTGTGAAATGCTCAAGCATTTAGCTGTTAAATTGGCAGTTAACCCGAGGAAATACATAGCCACAGATTGGGGCTGAGCAGCACAACAGCTGGAGGTGGCGTTCCTGCAGATTGCTTTCCCACTAATCCTGTAAGTCTTGGGGTTTCTTCCTGTTCCAAAGTTGCTTACTGTTTGCCCATGATAGAAGCAGTCATTCCCTGGGCACTCCATGAGAACACTGAGATGTTTTTACGTGGCTTATATTCATGTGTGTTCATATGTGTATATATATGTATATATATATGGCTTTTTTCCTTGCTGTTGATGTGTGTACATATATGTGTGTACATATAAAACCCACCCCGAACTTCCATCTGTAGGGTTTCTTAGTTCAGCCTCCCTTAGCAGTTTGATATGTGATCCTCATCAGTGCTACATGAAGTATGGCTGTTCCTGGCACTATCAGGCTGCTCCTGCTTTCACTTAAGGTAGTGGAGGAGTGCTGGGGTGCCGACAGGAATGGTCTCATTATTTGCTGCTGCTTCTCCTGTGTGTACTTAGTTCCTCTTTAGCTTGATGTGATTTGTCATCATTTTCAAACCTATTTTAGCACATCTGTAGATCCCTTCATAAGACACTTCTCTGTTCTTGACCTTGAGGTTGAAAAACTCTCAAATCGTCCCTCCTGTGCATCTGGGCTTTGCATAAGCGAGAAACACGGTTTCCCTTCCTCAGCCAAGCCTTGTCTCTGTGAAGTGATTGGGCTGCTAATGCACAGCCACCTCACTTGTGGAGATCCAACACCAATTCATGTAACCCCGTGTCCTAGAGGGAAACTGTGACCTTGGGACTTGGGACTGCTCCTGTGATGAGAATGAGCAGGAGAGGTGTCTTGGGGACATGGTAGATGATGGCAGATTCGTGGGCTGGTTCACAATAAGATGATGGGTTGGTAGTTAGGATGTGTTGGCGGTTGGATTTGATGATCTTAGTGGTCTTTTCCAGCCTTAATGATTCTGTGATTCTATAAGTGGACACATGGGGGTGGTTGGTGTTGAACTTGATGATCTTAGTGGTCTTTTCCAACCTTTACAATTCTGTGATATTTCAGAGGAGCCCATGGGAACTGGCCACACAGCTTCTGCATTGAAATCTTCAGGTCTCTTGAAGTTCCAACCCAAAATGCATAAATGATGGCATTGGAGGTCGATGCTGTGGACTTCAGGCCGCTAATAGGCTGCCTGCTTCATTTCCCTGTTGCTCCTGTGATCCAGTTAGTAAAGATGTCTTTACCTGGAAGCTCCATACTGACCTGCAGGCTTCCTTACCTGAAAGGGATTCTCCCTAAGAGCTGTGCATCGCCTACATGCCACATCTCTTACACATATTGGGATAAAAATGGGTTTGTAAGGATTTTTAATATGATTCTTTTTTTTTTTTCAGACAATCCACAGCTGCTTATCAGATCCCTTCATTGCTGCGCATTGCCTTCCCTCTGATTTCCGTTCCCAAGAGACTTGGGCACATTTGCATCTGGCTTTCAGAGCGGCCTGTCCGAATGCAGGCAAAAAGACAAGGTGCAGCACTGCTGTGCTCTGGGGCTGCTCAGTGGCTCATGCTGTCACTGCAGGGCAGAACCCTCAGTCTGCCTGAGCAAGATGTCTGAACCTGCACAACTTGGGTGTGCGCTTGCTGTATTTAACCTGCTTGTCTTAAGGCTGCAGTGCAGATCTCACAGCCTGTTCCTGCACAGGAGACACAGAGTCGCTCTGCAGGGAGACAAGCACACGAATCCCAGTCTCCGTAAGGGAAGCTGATGCAGCACAGACTGAAATCGCGGCCGTGCACAAGGACACTTGCCACTGTGTCCAGAGAGTGCTGGCACAGAGCATCTGATAGAACGTGCTGTAATCATGTGGGCTTCTCTGCAGAGGATTCCATTCTAACTCTTGTACTTTACAAGGAGGCTCTGCAGTAAGTTGCTCACAGGTTTCAGGCACTGAGGCTGCAGTTTTCCCTCTCCTCCCCACACTGGCAGTCTGCCTGCACCTCCTAAAGTATCCTGAAGACTTTGTTTTGGCTGTTCAGGGCGTGTTACGCTGACCTAACCGAAGAAAACACCCATGCTTATTGATTATTGAAGATTATTGGTAACAGTGGTCGCTTTGAGGAGGGATTTTTCTTACCTTTCTGCATCCTTTCCAGGGGCAGGGAGGCAGTAGTGTGCACCTGATGCTAACACACTTGTTTGGAGCCAGCATCCCATTCTGTTGGCAGAAGCAATTTGCTCTTCGTAGGGCTCTCTTGTCAGTGACAGCTCTTCTGAAGTGAGTGCCACGGCTCCTCCGGGCAGTAACAGGTCTCTGGGGCTTTCCAGAGTGGCTTCTCAGCAAGGAGTAACCAAAGACAGCATTAAGGTGCATGCCAGGGTCATCCCTGTCTTATGCTTCATTTGCTTTGTCACTGATCCAGAGCTTGCGCAGACAGAGCAGATGAATGCCTGCTGCTTTCACCACTGCAGCAAGTGCCTGTGTTCTAACAGAGGTGCCTGCTTGGAAAGCAGAGACTAGTTTTGAGACTGTGACAGAAAGTTAATTGTGTTGAGACTTGCCTGCTCTCCAGAGTTGAAACACTCTGGTTCCAGCAGGGGATGGTGTGCAGCTGACGGGATGCAATCCAGATCTTTCACTATAGATTGTGCAGAAATCGTTCTTTGAGCTTCTAGGTGGTAGCAAAAGCTGATTTATGGGTGGTAAGCACATTGTGCTGTCCTTGAGAACGGAAAGGCATTGGGGAGAATGGTGCAGGGAAAGACCAACCTTCCCTTGAAAGCAGGACATGCAGGACGTGTGCCTGGTTTTGCATTTTGCTAGATGCAGACACTTCCCATCTCCCTTCCTCCTTTTTCCTCTGTAAAATCCTGTATTTAGGATTCCTTAGGGAATGTAGCCTTGGAGGTAAACCCAAGCATAAATCCTCTGTTCTGTAATCAGCCAGCAAAACTGCAGCTGATCCGTGCCCTTCCAACCAAGCCCGAGAGCACTGAAGCTCCACTGCTGTCCTCGTTTGACTCCAAATTGATCTGAATTTCACAGCCACAGCAGCGTCTCCATCATGCATTGAACATCAGTGATGTGTGGCGGTGGAGCTCCGCAGGGATACGGCGTGTGGGTGTGCAGAGGAGGCTGTCAGGACCGCGAGCACAGAGTGTAAATGTTTAGGAGAGGCAGTGTTTGAAAGGCGACTTCGTGGGCTGTGTGTTGTCAGTCTTCAGCCCAGCGCATCACAGAAATGAAACGTGGTCTGCGAGAGAAACCAGCAGGACTGCTGCCTCTGTGCCATGGCTGGTACGGGATTTATGCAGGTCTGTCTTTGTGTCTTTGCTGCAGGCCCCAAGATATTATTGTTTTCATCATTGGAGGGGCGACTTACGAGGAAGCACTGACTGTGTACAACCTGAACCGCACCAACCCGGGCGTCAGGGTCGTCCTCGGCGGGACCACCATCCACAACACCAGGAGGTAACAGCCTTACTGCCAGGGGTCAGCGTGCCTTAAACTGCTGAACCGAATGTGAATGGGTGATGCCTGAGGGATCATCACTGCTCAGCAGAACACAGAAATGTGTCTAAAAGGTCTGAGCCCAGCACTGCTCGTTGTGGCTGAGAGACGTATTATCAAGCTGAAGGTTTAATGTTTGCTTTGCTGAATTCAAGGGCAAGGAAGTAGATCTGTGTAGGTTTTCCTGCTTGTAATTCACCATACACTGTACTGTGAAGGAAAAGCCAGTGCAGCACACAAGGATTCAGAGCTGACTGTGGTGTCATTGCTTCTGTTGAAATCTGGAGCAGTCACATTTGATAGCAGTGAAGTTAGTGTACCTATGATTAGAATGGAGTTCTGCGATTGCGCTGCTTGCAGGCTCTGTGCTGCCCACGAGCCTGCAGAGCATTGGCTGTGCCTTCTGCATTTCTCCCTGGAGAACTTTCCTTATTGGTTTGTTTTACACTCTGAGCTGCCTTTCCTGGGAGGCCAGGCAGTTGTGAGGGCTCAGTCCTGGAGGACTGAGAGCAGCCAGGGAGCACTGAGCACGCTGAGCTTCACTGATTTCCTGGGCACTGCCTGAGTCATTCTAGCAGCTGGCTAAAAATGCAGACCATGTTGAGGATTGTTTTCAGTCAGCACAGCTTGCTGCCTCAGCTGAGCAGAGGCACTTGTTGCACGTCTTACAGAAAGTCCAAGTAAGAAACCAGCTGAAGAAGTTGGGACCACCACAGGCCCCTGCCAGAATTTAGGATTCCAAACTTGGTCAGTTTTGCTTTTCTGTGTCTTGTTTGCCTCACTTTGGTGACATCTTTGCCTTCCCATCTCACTGGATCCCTAACTAAGCAGATAATTTACTTTGAAATAGCTTCTGCTCCCTGGCTAATGTACCTTGTCTCTTGCTTCCACTGAACAACATCTGAGCAGAAAGAACGGCCTCTGTTATAGAATTGCCCCAGTAATATCCTACCATCTTATTCCAAGAGAACTATTTTCATTCTTGTAGGAGGCAATCTACTGTAGGAGTCTTGTCTGTGTGAGCTGAATCAGGACCGCTGCAGAGTGGTCTGTCACTGAACAGCTTCCAAAGGACGCTGCTCTCAGAAGGAGGGAATGTGACAGGTGACACATCTCTGCCATGTGTTGCAGCAGGAAGTGTGGTGAAATCCAAGGCCTGGGGGAGCCCCTTGTTGTCCAGCAGCTGCTTGGAGCTGAAAGGGAGCGCCAGGCTGAGAGGGCAGGGCAGCTCCAGTGTGACCAAGTGGGAGCACAAACAGAATGGTGCAGCACTGCAAGAAGTTGTGCTTCTCAACGATGGCATTTTCAGAGCTGACGAACCACTCTGGGTGCCTCAGCAGTGCTCTGGAGCTCAGGAAGCACACGCTGTCATTGCCACAGGCTCTGTATGTCCGAAACACAGCTGCCAGGCGCTTCCTTGATCTCAGTTACTGACAGGTGCACACAGGTGTGGAGCATAGGCTAAAAAATGGTTTTGGTTTAAGGCCATGTCTGCTCTGTTGCTGTGTTAGGGTGTGATATTTTTAACACCCCTGCACTTTTGCCCTTCCTTTTCACACCTTCAGGCTCCAAAGCTGCCTACACAAAGCAGTAATAACTCTTATGCAAGGCGTTCCAGTGGTTCCCACCATCACTTTGCTAAAAAAAAAAAGCCCAAATCCACCGAATTCCCACTCCAAAATTTGGCCCTTTCTTTGGTTTAATATCAGCTGATGAGAAAGCTCCTGAGCTGGTGATAGCCCAGAAGCAAATTACTGTCATGAACTGGGTTACAGAGGCAAGTCTGTATTAGCCCACATATCAACCAGTGCCTGCTCAAATTACCAGGCTTCCTCGACCTTCTGCTTTCCAGAGTGGCTTTTGAACTAAATCCTGTGCTGGCCAGACCTGGAAATAAAAAGAAAACGAGATCAGACTAGCTGCTTTTTACTTAGGAAACAAAAGAAATGAATTGTCATCTTGTAAGGATGCAGAACTGGTTCATGTTCAGCCTGACGTCCAGTGCAACCTCTCAACCTCTCAGTCTACCACTGCATTCCGAGGCTGATGTTGACATCTGCCAACAGTCCTACATCAAACCTTAACCAGCGTTTGTGCTGAGAGCCTGGATAGCGCCGTCATCACACGATGCTAAAAGCACAAAACCAGAGCGAGGATAGGAAGAAGGCACAGCTTTTCGTTCCAGACTGGAGGCCAGGACCTGCTCTGCAAGGGTATCAGTGCAGCACATTCAGCAGAAACTGTCAATGGGGGAGGGAGAATGGAGGAAACCTCCTGGCAGCGTTTGGTCTGGAAGGAAAATGAGCAGGACAGGCGAGAAGGGATGGTTTTAGTTGTAGGTTCCCACCCCTGCTCTGCTGCTGACCTGTTAGGTGACAGTAGGGAACTTTCTGCTTCGTCTGTTTGCACCAGAAGGTCTCTGAGCTTTGTGAAATTGAAGATTTGCAACTACACTCCTTAGATTTGTGCTGTAAGGAGTAACATTAGCTAGCTGGGGCTTCTACCGTGACTGAGTTTTGGCGCATCCTCTGAATTATTTACAGAAAAACGAGGATACTGTATCAGAATTTGCATTTCAAAGAATGAAGTGAAAAAAAAGAAATAATTTCGAAAGGCTGTGGCTCTGTAGGGGGCTGATGGTACGGGGTCCTGTCTGGGAACACTGAGACGAGGGCTCTCAGGAGTCCTGCTCTGAAAATAGCCCTGTCCCAAGTGAGTTGCTTTTCCCTCGTGGCTTGAATAAGATTTCCTGAATGAGGGAAGGCCGCACTGGTAATAACAGCAGAGCTTCCCAGACAGAAAACTTAGTGCTTTTCAGGGGACGGCTGACGCTGTGCAGGAGGAGGAGCAGCAAACAGAACGGAGTGAGTCAGCTGCCACCAGGTACCTGAGGAGAGGAGGAAGGTTTCCTGTCTGCAGCGATCGTAGCAAAGCGTATGAGGATTCTGGCTATATCAGCAGATACAGCAATATGTGAGCAAACCTGGATTTGATGGTGTTCTAACTGCTCCGGTAATCCAGCAGCCTTCCTTTAATGAACCGCTGCTTATTTTTGCTGGATTAGGGCTGATACGTCGTAATAAACAGGGAGATTTTGATATTAACGTGAGGAGCAGCCCGTGTAAGCACACTAATCCCATGCTTTCATTGTTCTTACAGCCCAACTTAAATTGTGATCAACATCTGTGTTTATGGAGTGGGGGGTGGCATAGGGGCATCGATCTGCTTCTTAAGGCTGGCACAAACCAACCCTCAGAGCTGGTTGTGCCATTAGAGCTCTGTGTTGGTGTAAAGCTTATTTGTGGAAGAGACAATCTGTGTTGTCCAATGGGATGCTTGAATGGTGGGTGAAAGTGCTGCTTTACATACTGCCTTTGGAAGGTCTCAAATTGGGCACAGGAAGGACCTTTATAAAGTTTCTTTATGCTACATGGTGATGTCAAGGAGAATCTGTCTGTGTTGATCTTCATGGATTTGTATCCATATATATGCAGGTATTTAATAGCAGTGCCCATATTCTGAAGTGAGGCATGAAGTCGGGGTTCCTTGTAAATAAATCAGGTTAGAGGCTCTGTTGTTGGAGATTATTCCTTGAGTTCACAAACTAACAGACTGCCCCTTACCATTTGGTGTATGGAAGGACACTGATACGTATTGGAAATGTTCTGAGATCCAGCAGGGTCGAAAAAAATGGGTTGTTTGTCAGGATTTTCAGTGTTTTTGTAATCAAACCACATTGTCTTCCTGTTACTTCGGAAATTTTTGCTGCCCTCCTAAAAACCCTTCTGCTACGATGTGATTCTGAGAAGGATAAGGAAGGGCTTTCCTGTACGATGAGCCCAGGCAGGGATGTGCCCCACGGAGGAGATCCCACAGCTGCTGCGTGCACCATCGGCAGCTCTTCTGCTGCCCTGCCCCCGGGCAGAAGCACCAGGACATGAGTGCAGAGCTCCTCTGTGTTCTCCCAGTGAGGTGATGAGCTGTGAGGAGAGGCTGAGGATTGTTAATTGTGGGTTCTTTGGAGAAGTGTGTGTGTAATATGTTTTTAAATTACAGTGAATGTGAGAGTTCATTCTTGACTTGACTCCTGGCCATAGCAGTTACTGAGGAACCTGGATAAATGTGGGCAGATCTGTGCTGGAGTTGAATCTGTGGGTTCCCAGGGGTTTTCTCCTTGGAGGATTTCCGTACGCTGTTGTAGAGGGGCTGGGTGCTCGCACCAAAGAGCTCTGGAGCCTGCGGCTTTGCTGTGGCTTTAGGGCTAGGAGTGACAGCAAAGTGTGTAATTATGGGGCTGTGGAGCCCGGTGTGTTTGGTTGAGAGCTGGAGAGCTGCTGCCACTTCCCAAAGAAAAAGCAAAGTGATTTCTTGCTGTTGGCAGACAGCTCCAGCACCGGTCCCATGGGCGCACAGCCCTGCTTCTCCTTCACAGCCACCTGGATTGCAAAGAAATTTCACTGGAGAAGGGGTTAAAAGAGATCAATAATGCCTAAAAGGGGATGAATGAGACCCTGAGACCATCTGGTGCGTGGGGCTGACTCATCCAGAGCACAGGTTAAGCAGAAACCTGCTGTGACTAATCCGAGGGGATGCCAGCCTGACCCACTTACCCACTTCCAGCAATAGCTCAGCTGTCTCTTGGTGCCCAGCTCGGCCGGTCCAGCCCGCGTTGTGATGCCGGTGATGCTGGTGCCCATAGGGGGAGCGCCCACCGCGGCCCTTGGGATCCTTAATGTGGAGGGAACAAGGTGTGGGAGCAGGTGGAGGCACCCCTGGTCCTCTCTGTGCTTCTGTATTCTTTCTGTGATGTTGGCGATGGGGAGACCGTTGTGCAGGAGCCCCTTTTAAAAGGAAAAGCAAGTCATACTCTGTTGAGAACTCAGTCTGTGTGGCTCTAATGCCTACAAATAAAGCTGGAGGAGGGACGGCTCTGGCTGTAATTGCCGTGCTGGTGGACCACAGCAAAACGTACCTCCTGAACGTCAGGCTGCTGCCCTCCAGAATGCGTATTTCTGAGCAGTGCAGGGTTGAGATCTGCAGATTGGTGCAGGCATTTGCATGTGTTTGTTTGTTTTTAATTTTTAGAAACTCTCAGGATTCACAGCCTTCGCAGGTAGCCCCGTCTCACCCCACTTCTAGGTGAACAGAGATTTTGTAGTATTTGTGGTGTATCCTGATTTTTATTTTAGGGTTTTTTTTTTTTTTACTTTGTAAGCATTAACGTTAGGATAATTTGATCAGCATATTGAAGGCATGAGTCAGTGGGAGCCGGTGGCAGCGTACAGCGCTGCCAGAGTAACCATCCTCCTGGAAACAGCCTCAGCAGAGCTCACGTGGCAGCACTGCTGTGGCGCTGCCCGCAGCCTCCCACGCTGCACAGAGCGGCGGTGCAGGCAGCCACCGTCC
Source organism: Lagopus muta (assembly GCF_023343835.1). NCBI lineage: Eukaryota > Metazoa > Chordata > Aves > Galliformes > Phasianidae > Lagopus > Lagopus muta. Next base: position 2,297,378 of record NC_064461.1, read on the forward strand.
TGCTGGGGCGCAGGGCCTGCTCCTGCTTGGCTCTGCAGGTGGGAGAGCTGTGCAAGAGTGTGGAAAAGCCTGTAACTGAGCAAAAGCAATGCAGAAAGCCTTAAAGAATCGCTCTTTCAAATCCTTCTTTTTATTATTCCTCTTGAATTAGTCTCAAACCTTAACCCACTTCTAGACCTATTTAGACAAGGGTGCTCCCCTCGCTCGCCATCCTTTGCTAGATTAAGCTGCACTGTGAGTTGTGCAGGGGTTGAGGCTGCTGGAATGCAGCGTGCTGCAGCTGATGTTGGGTGAGCTCCAGCACATAGCAGAGAGCTGGTACCTGCTGCTCAGCCCCCTGCACACCCATCCGCCCCGACAAGGAGCGGCTGTGCGCTCATGGCAGCTGTAAGCCTGGAAACTAAACCACCGTGCCATGCTTCAGGGATAGAACTGGCCTTTGAAGACTGGTGACAGAATGGGTGAAATTACTTCTGCAGACCTGTTGAGGTAGAAATCTTCTCTCTTGCTGCATAACCGAGGAGCCACAGTCCTGCCCACAGCAGGAATTGGGTGCTGGCAAACAGGGCTGCCTGTGCAGCGATCTCATCTGTACAAGGGCTCTCAGGTGCTCTGCAAGCAGGAATGGGATTTTTCACAGTGTCACACAGCCTAACTCAGCTCTTAAAGACATAACGGGGAATTTAAATGGAAATAGGTTTGGACTAAGACAGAGCGATCTTGTAAGCTCAGATTTCAGAGTCTCGGTCCCCAAAACAGCACAGCACAGACCCCGCTGTCCAAGTTCCTGCCCGCTCCAGGCTGTCCCCTCCAGTTGGCCAGCTCTACCCCTGATCCACAGCACAAGGGTTTGCTGAGAATCCCAAATGTGGCCCTGAAGAAGTTGTCCTTTTGTTTTCCTGTGTGGAACCATTGCTCTGGTACATGGCTGAGCCAATTGCTTGGGACCCCAACCTCTCTTAGGAAAATCAGAGAGAGAAGGCAAAAGGGTGAAGCTTTGTCTTTAAGCATTTTACTTAGTCCTTGAGCTCTGGCTGGATTAATGCTTGGCTCCCAGAGATTTCCATGAGGCTTATTAGTTGGATTGAACCATAAAACATGGTTCAAACAGGCTGAAATCAGAGTGAGGATCCCAGGCAGGTGAGAGCCCTGCAATGGGCTGAGGGAGGCTGAGCACAACCCAGGGCTGCTTTCAGAATGCCCTGCTGCAAAATGCCAAGGATGCCACAGGAGGTTTCCACCCTGCCTCTTCCTGCTCTCTTATCCTCACAGGAAGGCTGAGAACAAGCAGAAAACCAAGCCTGAGCTCTGACCTTCCTGGGTTTGTTGCCAAGAATCAAACGGGGCTGCCAGCAAACCCAGGTGCAGAGCTGGGCTGAGAGCTAGGAGCTCATTTTGGGAGCCTTACGGGATGGGCATTTAGGGAGGAATGGAGCTTCTCAGCTTCCTCGCCGGCTGCCGGGGTTTTGTTGCCCAGGGAGCGCTTGTTGGTGTGGTTCAGAGGCCACGTGGTTGCTTTCTGTTGGCTGGGAGACTAACCTGAGCTTTGCTTGGCAGCTTCCTCGAGGAGGTTACAGCTTCAGGTTTCCGCGGCCGAAGCACCGAGGGCTCCCATGCTGCACCGAGGCCGAGCAGCAGGCGGTGAAGCTGGGGCAGTTCCTGCCTCCCCATCCTCTATGGTGGCATTGGTGCCTGCATGCAGGAACGTGCCCCAGACTGCAGCACCCACACCGCCTCCGCTGGACGTGGGACGCTCAGAACATCCCTCTGCAAGCACTGCGTGTCTGCTGCCATGCTGCCCTGAGGCTCTGCGCTGCCGATGTGTCCGGACACACGTGAGTCCCCTAACGAACATCTGGTGACATGGCCCAGACCTTCATGTGCATCTCTGGAAGGTGAAGCTGACGGGCACTGCTCAGTTGTCTGTATATTTTGAGTCCTATTAAATAACCCGTTTTGGCTGAACCTCTTTTCTATTAAAGAGTGCCACTCCAAGCTTCATCTTCTGCATTAACTTCCCTTTACTGTAAGAAACCTGCACCACTCAGTGCCCCTTTCCTCGCTCCCATGTTCTGAAAAAGTGTTGTGATTTCTATTTAACAATAAAAATTACTCTTGCAGTAATTAAACGTATTGGGTTTGAAAAGAAATAAGAACACTGCAGTGATGGAGCAGAGCTGGGCTAGGAGGTGGCCAGTTGGCATTCTGCTGAGCATGGAGCTGGACCAGGGACAGACAGACAGACAGCGCTGCAGTCCCTGCAGTGCCTCCTGCCAGGAGCATCCAGGAGAGATGCGGACTCTCTGTCCCTTCAAGAGGAATTGGTTTTTTTTCAGAATTATATTTAATTTAGGTACAGGAACTGTGAAAAGGTTGAGTCGAAACAGACATCAGCAGACCGGATGCGTGGCTTCTGGTGCGTCTGCTGCCAATGAGCGTGGCTCTCCTTATCTCCTGCCTTCCCATAATTAAGTAAGACTGAACCTCCCGTTCCCTGAGAGCTCTGCAGGGCTGCTGGATGGAAAGTGCTTGAATTCAGACTCATTTCTCTGGCTTATTTCCCTGAAGCAAGGTCACTGCATCCATCCAAAAATCTTCCCGCAGTGCTGAAGAATTGATGCTTCATGTGCACGGAGCTGCTCCAGGGCTCCTGCATGAAAACAATGGGGTCAAGGCACAGGGCAGGGTTCCCACACACATCATTAGGGAGCATTTCCTTCCTAACTCAGGACCGTCAGCATTGTGGTCAGAGGGATTGGGTCCTGCAGGGGTTTCCAGTCCATCACCTTCATCCTGGCACTTAGGAAGCTGACACATTTTGCTGCTTTCAAGACAAATCCCTGCAATGCCACGGTCCTTGGGCAGTGGGGTTGCTGCGGTTCTGGAGGCGGGAGGCAGGGGTACCAACCCAGTGAGATGCCCAGGCTTCATTTAACCAGATCAGGCGGCTCGGTTTCTTACCAGCACGCTGCCAGTTGTGTACTAGCTCCTCTGCGGGGGATTAAGAGACTCTACAGCTTGCACCAGCCTTTACCAGGGGAAACCTGAGGCTTGCTTTTGCAGCCTCCCTCGTACAGCTTTGTGCTTACAGGCCAATGCAAGCACAGAAGGTTTGGTCCAAGCTCAGCACAAAGTCTTTCGGGCCCACGGGTTGGTATTTTTCCCCTTTCTCTCCATATCATGATCTCTGGGTCTTGGTACAACATGGTTGTTGTGCCAGCACCTGAGAAGGGCTTGTTCACAAAGTGCTGCAAGTGGGGCTCATGCACAGCCCTGAACCCACCAGCAGACAAGCCAGAGAATTTCTGCACCTCACACGTGACGCCTGTTGAAGCTGAGGTGTGGATTAGGAATTTCTTTTTAACTTCACTCCGGTGCTCAAATGCAACATGCTGCAATTTTTAGCCTCTGGATTTCTGCTCTTGGCTCTTCTAAGGCTTCCTGCTGTGCCAGTGGTTGCATAGGGTGTAACCAGGGGTGGACACAGGGGAATTAATTTGCCTTCTGGTGAGTGCATAGCTCTCTGATGGGGAAGCAGCAGCTCCCAGGGACTGTCTCAGCAAGGAAAGGCTGTAACTTGGGCCTGGGGCATCGTGAACCTAAACCAGGAGCCCCCAATCCTGCAGTCAACCTGAGCCCTTAGACCCCAAATGTGTCCTGAGGAGAGGTGAGGAGCCACAGCCCCATAGGGAGCACAGCTCCTCCCCACCCCGCTGACCCTTCTAGACAACAGTGCTGTAATTATCTAGAGACAAGGAAAAACACATGCTCTAATTAAACTCAATCCATCTCCTAAGCAGCAGTTTCACACTTGATATCCAGAGGCAAAATGATCCAAGGGACGAGAGGAGTGTTAAATACATAAATAAGCCAAGAGTGTTTGCTGTGCTGCTTTTGCAGTGGGAAGATATTTTGGTATTTGTCACTGAATCAACACATCATAGGGGAGCAGAGCAGCAGCATCAGGGCTGAGCGGAGCAAATGGGACATACAGCAGGAGGGACACAGGCACAAACGGAGACCTTGACCCCACACAGGGGTTGCACTGCAGAACCAGTCATCTTCATTTTACAGCGCTGTCATTGAGCGCTTCTGCTGCTGCCGTGCCTCCTGCACCCAAGGGCTGCTCCCATCCCGGGGCCACGCGCTGCATTTTGCTGTGGGGAGGCCCACGAGCTGCTCCTGAGGGACCCCGTACCAAACGCACCACTGCTGGCAGTGCAAACGGAAACAAACTGTCCTGGCACACAGACTGCACAGAGGCTGTCAAAACCACGGGTCAGGTTTGTGAGCAGCTGGTAAAGGCCGCGGTTCCTCCATTAGCCCTTGCGGTGTCACTGGGCTGAGCAGGAGCACAGCTCTCAGGCTGGCTGTGGGCAGAACGGGAATGGGGAAGGGGCCGAGGACGTGCCAGGGGGCCGTCACCATGCAGGACATCTCTGTGCACATGCCGCCCTGCAGACACAGCACAGCCACCCATCCCTGCCCATTTCATGCGCGGGTGCAGGAGCTGGACTCCCTCCTATCTCCCTTCCGTGCGAGCTGTTGATGTTTTCAGCTCTGAATCACTGTTCACATCCCATCCCAACATGAGTCACTGCCGTGGGCTGGAGCAGCCAGCTGCACCCCTGGACTTTTCCAAAGCAGCCTGAGGATTTTTGGGAGCATCCTTAGCATTCTTGGGAGCATCTTGAGGATTTTGGCTTAAATCCTCAGTTCCACCTCCTTGCACTGAGTGTGATGTCAAATGCTTTTTTTTGTTTTTTGTTTTTTCCCCCAAAGCCCCTTTTACACCACCAGGATGCAGTGAAGGGATGCGCATTAGGATCCACCCCAGCGGACCTGAATTAAAGGAGGTTAATTGTTATTGAACTGCAAATTGGTTTAAAAATGCATATATACACATACATGGGGCCTCTCCCTTGGAGATCTCCAGCCCCGTGTGGATGTGGGGCTCAGCAACAGCTCTGGGTGAGACCCTGTGCCCCTGACCTGGCACTGCTCTCATCCCCAGGGCCAGATCCCTGCTCTGCAGTGCTGTGCTGCCCACCTTCAGACACGCAGCACTCAGTGACAAAATCACACAGAATCACAGAATCACAGAATCACAGAATCACAGAATTGTAGGGGTTGGAAGGGACCTCCAGAGATCATCGTGTCCAACCCCCTGCCAAAGCAGGTTCCCTACAGCAGGTCGCACAGGTCGGCATCCAGGCAGGTCTTGAACATCTCCAGAGAAGGAGACTCCCCCACCTCCCTGGGCAGCCTGTTCCAGTGCTCCGTCACCTCACTGTAAAGAAGTTCTTGCGCATGTTTGTGCGGAACTTCCTATGCTCCAGTTTCTGGCCATTTCCCCTTGTCCTGTCTCCACTCACCACTGAAAAGAGCCCGGCCTCGCCATTCTGCCCCCCACACCTTAGATATTTATAGACCTGGATCAGGTCCCCTCTCAGTCTCCTTTTCTCCAGGCTGAACAGACCCAGTTCACTCAGCCTTTCCTCATAGCAGAGATGCTCCAGGCCCTTCACCATCTTCGTGGCCCTCCGCTGGACTCTTTCCAAGAGATCCCTGTCTTTTTTGTACTGGGAAGCCCAGAACTGGACGCAGTGCTCCAGATGAGGTCTTACCAGGGCAGAGTAGAGGGGGCACTGAAATAGGGAAGTGATAATGGAGCATACAGCACTTCCTAACGCCTCGCCAAAACTGCTGAAAACTCGTCAGAGGAAACTAGAAAAGGGAACTGAGGCACTTTGAAAACAACATCCAGCCTGGGGCCGAGCCCTGCAGATGAAGGGCTGCCCGGGTCCTGCAAGGCAGCCAGCCCTGAAGCCATCCCCACCCTGAGCTCCTGTGAGCGCAGATCTGTGCCAGCTGGTGGCTTGTTGCTGTCTGCCGTGGCAGAGAACTGCCAGTGACACGAAGCTGGGAGGGATGATTGCCACCACAGAAGGCTGTGCTGCCATCCTGCAAGACCTGGGCAGGCCAAGAATTGGGGGAGGGGGACCTGATGAGGTTCAATAAGAACAGGTGTAGGTCGTTCACCGGGGGACGGACAACCTGTACAGCAGTACAGCTGGGGGGCTTTGCTGCTGGAACGAGCTCTGCAGAAAAGGACCCGGGAGTCCCAAATGACCAACAGTTGACCAACGGACCACCAACGATTGACCATGAGACAGTAGTGTGCCCTTGTGGCAGGAAGACCAATGGGACACGGGCTGCACTGCCCAGAGTGTGGCCAGCAGACGAGGGGGCTTCTCCTCCCCTCTGGTCTGTCCTGAGGAGATCACAACTGGAGCATTGGCGCAGTGCTGGGCTCCCCAGTTCAGAGCAGGCTGGGAATGGCTTGGAGAGTCCAGCGGAAGGCTGCAGAGAGGCCAGGGGCTGGAGCACCTCCTGATGGGGACGGTCTGAGGGCCTGAGGCTGTTTGCTTGGAGGAGAGAAGGCTGAGAGGGGAGCTGAACGGTGCAGACCAATATCTGGAGGGTGGGGGCAAGGAGCACAGGGCTGGACTTGGTTTGGTGGTGCCCAGCATCAGAACAAAGTGCACTGGGTGCAGACCGGAGCCCAGGAATTTCACCTGAAGGAATTTCAGTGCTGTGAGGGTGGCAGCACCCTGTCACTGCTGCTCAGAGGTGGAAAGTCTCCCTCTCTGGAGAGACGCAAACCCACCTGGATGCCTGGATGCAGCATCCTCCATGCATTCATCTCTGTGCGGAGCGGGGAGTGCTGCACGGACGGCTGGGGCAGAGGGCTGTCACCACGAGCACCAATGGATCCCGGGAGCAGCAGTGATCAATCCATTTATCTTATCCACCTCTTCCTAACAGGGCTGTTTCTCTCTTACTGTTTTGTTGGTTTTTTTTTTTTTTCTTGTTCTTTTTTTACACATCTCTCTAAACCCATTGGTATTCCCACACTGAGAGTTCAGGACCTGCTCAAATATGGTGGAGGAGAACAAGTGGAAACGATTTTTTGTGCCATGCATTCCCTCAGTTCAGGGAAGGCCTCGACCTTCTTTTTTCTGGTCAGTGCTGGGCACAGACCCTTCCCCCCACCTTCCTTTCTTCTCCCCCTATTTCCAAATCCTCAGCCACCGCAAACCCTCCCTGTGCCATGGGCCGCTTCCCCCCGCTGCGGAAGGGGCCGGGACACGGCACCCCCGCTGCCCCACATGCAGACACAGACAGTGAGTCAGAAACAAAGAAGAAAAACCCTCGTGGGCTGCGATTCGCCCTTTCTGGTGAACTCCAGACGTCATACGCACACGGCTATAGATGGAGCTCGGGAGCCCAGGCCAGCCCAGTGCGAGCCCACGAGAGCTCCGCGATGGTGGCGGCGGCGGGGGACGCGGTGGCTGCGTGGCCGAGGACGCGTCACCGGGGCCGGCTGTAACGGGAGAGCGCCCGTGAGCCGCAAAGGGCGAGGACAGAGCGGAGGGGCCCCGTTCTCTCCCGGGGAGGAGCCCCTCGGAGCCCTCCCTGCCCTTCTCCCTCCAGCTCAGCGCCGCGAGGAACGATGAAAAAGAATAATTCGGCCAAACGGGTGAGTGGGATCGCTTCCGCTCAGGTACAGGGTGGGCCGAGGGGGCTCCGGGCGCTGTGGGGAGGGGGCTCTGCTGCTTTCCAGTTGTGCCTAACAAGCAAGAAAAAACCCAACCGGATCTCAGCAAAACACGGGCCGGCACCCACCGCCCGCAGCCTCCCGTCCCCTGGATCCAACAGCAGATGCGATGCGCAGAGCTTTCCTTTCTGATCGCAAGGAAAGGACCGAACCGAGCGGCACCATCTCTGTGCTGCCGCCTCGGCTCCGTGCCGTGTGCTGTGCCCGCAGATCCTGTCTGCGCCCGTGGGGTTAATTAACCTTAAGCATCAGCCCTGCCGCGGATGTCGCCCTTGGGGTTAATTGCCGATGAAAGGCTCAGAAATGCCGTTTTCACTGCTGCGGAAAAAATAATCCGTTAGGTAAAATCCTCCCCTGCTCTTCTTTGCATGTTGTGCAGAGCGAATGGCAGCCGGGCAGCCGTTCTTATATAACGCGCGGGGCTCCATTCCTGCCCCGTTTCCCGTTGTTCCCGTTGTTGCCCCACGGCTGCAGAGCGGATGGAGCGCAGCTCGGCGAGCAGAGGGGCAGGGAAGGAGAGCGAAGGAGAGAGGGGGAGAACGGGAAGCACGAATAACACCGTTTCCCCCCGATTTCTTCCCTTTCTCTTTGTGTTAGGGGCAACAGGATGGAAACCAGCAATCTGCGCAGCCCGAGAAGGTTGGCTGGGTGCGGAAATTCTGCGGGAAAGGCATTTTTAGGGAAATCTGGAAAAACCGTTATGTGGTGTTGAAGGGAGATCAGCTTTACATCTCGGAGAAGGAGGTAGGCTCGGTGTCGTTTTCCTCTCCCTTCCCCCTTTCCTTCCTTTGCATATGAAACGCGCGTTGAGCCCCGACCCACCGCCCCGCACTGGGGGTGGGGAGGACAGGGACCGGCTCTCCAGCCGGGGTTCGCCAGCCCCCTGTGCTCTCATGGCTTCTGTCCCCATCCCCAGTAAAGCAGGGAAATCCAGGCTCCCCCTGGAATCGTGCCCCCGCTGCTGATGGGCTGCCTGTGGGGTTTCTATGGGATTTAACAGGATGTGACTCACGGCAGCACCCGGCTGTCCTCGCACAGCCGTTCTTCTTCCTTTTCTCGGGATGCATCCATCAGGAAAGGACCCCCAGGCAGAAGTGCTCCTCCCTCCAGCCCCCCGTAGGAGCTGAGTTGTGCCCCAAGGGGGCACGGGGCTGCTTGGAGGCAGGACGGGTACATCGGGCAAAAAAGGACCCGTTTGGGTTTTGGTGGGCCCCCTCCCATGGCACCGTGGGGCTGGGGGCTGCTCAGAGCCGTGCCTGGCCCAACTTCATCCATGAGGATCTGGAGAGAGAGAGTGGTCCTGAGTGTAATTTGATTTAGAGGCTCATTGAAGAGCAGGGGGGTCAGGGGCTGTCAGAGCACAGGAATACCTGAAAAGCATCTGGGAAACTCAGTCACGTGCTGGCACTGCACAGCTCACCCCTTGCGATCCTGCTGATGGGGAATTGATGCTGCTGGCCTTCTGAGAGAGGCCAAGCCACAGGAGACTGAGGCTGCAGGCAGCTCAACCTATGATGAACCTGTAGGGAAGGGACCGTGGCCAAGCCAAGTGATGGTGGGGCTGCTCTGTGCTGTCCCACTTGGAACTGGTAGAAGGGCCCGAGAGAATCTGAGCAACGTACACTGGCTGTGGGGGCAGATGTAGGGGCTGTGGGATGTGGAACAGCGTCAGCAGAGTGTGTTGTGGTGGATGGAGAAGGCATGAAGGGCAGGACCAGAGCAGGGGCACTGCAGTCATTGCCCCATCCGGGGGAGCTGCCCTGTTCTTGGGGCAGCCGGGCCTGCAGGAGGCATGAATACAGGGATTGGTGGCAGTGGCCACGTGCTCCCCAAAAATCTGGGGGTTCTGAGTTCCAAACGGCCACTGAGCAGCCACTAAGCAGCCAGTGCCCAACACTTGGAGGTGTCCTGGGGAGTGTGTGTCTATTTCTTCATGGGGAAAAACCTGGTGTGTGCGCAGCTGAAGCGGCCCCGTGGCTCTGCGCTGTGCATATGTGTGTGAAAGGCCATAAATAACATGCAGCAGAGACTGCCTATGTCTTTATATGGAAGAATCTGTGGTGGTGTAGCGATGTGGTTGCAGAGGTAACATCTGACTGTGTGCATGTGCACCGAAGTGACTCCATATGCCTTGGGAAGGGAGAAGCGGCCCGTGCCACTGCTTCCCGAGCTGCTCTGGGCACCTGGCTGAATGGAGAACGTGTGTATGTGCACAGCAGGACGTGTGTGTGTGTGTGTGTGTGTGTGTGCACGGGTGGAGGGCACATCTGTGTGAACTTGTGCATGGGCAGAGGGCGCACGAATGTGCCTGCGTGGACATGTGTACGAGTGTGTACGAGTGTGTACGAGTGTGTACGTGCAGACGGTTCTGCTGCTTGTGCATGAACACGTTTGCATGGATACATCTGGCATGTGTGCACAGACAGGGCACATATGTGCTGTGTGTGCATGGACAGTGTGCATGTATGTCTTCATGGACATGTGTGGAGTGTGCATGGGTGTGTAGGTGTGTACACGGACAGTTGTGGTCTGTGTGCATGGACGTTTGTTGTGTATGCATAGACAGAGAGCACACATGTGGGTATGCTCATGGACACGTCTGGTGTGTGCGTGGACAAAGGGCACATGTGTGTGTCTTGCCTGGTGTGTGCCAGGTGTGTGGATGGGCAGTTCTGATGCGTGTGTGCAAACATGAGTGGGCAGACAGAGGGCACATGTATGTGTGTGCAAGGACGTGTATGGCTGTGTAGGGGTGTGCATGAACAATTCTGGTGTATCTGCATGGATGGGTGTGCTGTGTGCATGGACTGAGGGCACACATATGTGTCTGCATGCACACGTGTGGGGTATGCGTGGGCATTCCAGGAGTGTGCATGGACAGTTCTTTGCTTGTGTGGACACGCGTGGTACGTGTGCATGGATGGAGGGACACGTGTGTGTGTGCGTGTGTGTGCATGGAGGGACACGTGTGTGTGTGTGTGTGTGTGCATGGAGGGACAGACAGCACATGTATGTGTGTGCAAGGGCAGAGGGCACACGTGTGCATGGGGTGTGCATGGCCATGACACTGTATGTGCATGGACATATTTGCTTTGACTGCCCATTGCTCTGCTTTTCCAAGACTTTTTGCTCCAAGGCTGCCTGACTTCTAACAGTGAAGCAGCACAGTGAGCCACTCACACAGCAGCAGGTCCCCCTGCATAGATCTGTGCGTCCCACATCACATCCCCAGTACTGCAGTGCACTGGGATTGGCCCAGCAGAACAGGACAGAGGAGAACCTTGTAGTTCTTGACATGCCACATTGTGCCCTGTGAGAACACACAGCTGCTGCTGGGTGAGCGGTGCTCTGCTCTGCTCTCAACTTGTGGGTCACAGCCCGTGGGTTGAAGGGAATTGCACCGTGCAAACCTTGAGGAGCTGCGAGCAGAAATCTCTGAAGAAGTAGAATCCACCGGTGTCTGCAGCGTGAGCACAGAACACATCTCTACTCCAGCAAAAGACCAAAGCACTCCGCCATAAATTGTATTTGCTCCATCAAAACCCTTGGAGTGCAGTGGATGTAGATGGAGTTCCTACATTTAACCTTGGTGCTCCCATCAGCTCCTCTTGGGCTCAGGGCATGTGGGGAGTGGGGAAAGCAAGCTGTGAGCATCAGGTTCTCCGCAGGAGCTCGAAAGTCCCAGAGGCAGGCTGAGTCCTATGGGCTGGGTCACAGTGCAAATCTTGCTGCACTTGCATGGTACCTGCTGAGCATCCCAGCTTTTCCATCTGAGATCTGTGCTTGGCTCCAGTTTGTTCATTTCAGTTGGGAGAAGATGGACTGCATGATTTTGTCTCCTTGGCAGAAAGCAAGTCTGGAAGGAGAGTAAATACTTTTTATTGTATGATAGTCCTGGAGAATGCAGGCAGGGCTTAGGGCTGTGCTCTCACAAAGGGCATCAGTGCAACCCGACTCAGTACCCTTCCCCTTCCCTTCCCTTCCCTTCCCTTCCCTTCCCTTCCCTTCCCTTCCCTTCCCTTCCCTTCCCTTCCCTTCCCTTCCCTTCCCTTCCCTTCCCTTCCCTTCCCTTCCCTTCCCTTCCCTTCCCTTCCCTTCCCTTCCCTTCCCTTCCCTTCCCTTCCCTTCCCTTCCCTTCCCTTCCCTTCCCTTCCCTTCCCTTCCCTTCCCTTCCCTTCCCTTCCCTTCCCTTCCCTTCCCACACCAGACTGGGGCTGTGGGGCCATGTCTCTGTACAGAGGTCTGTGCCCCTGCTGCAGGCCAAACCCTGTGAACTTCTGCAAAAACCCCCTTCATTATTCAGCATTTGGTCACCAGCCAAAAAAAGCCTCGGAGCAGCAAACTGCTCTCTGTCGAGCAAAACCTCCTCGGTGTCATTCTTGCATTCCTCCCCTTCTGCTCTCCTCCATCCTGCCTCCTTCCCCCCTGCACATTTCTGTTGGTGGTTGTGATGCTCCCAGCGCTGGTGTTGCTTCCTGCCAGGAAGCCCAGCACTGTCCAGACAGCACGAACAGCACTGTGAAAATTACATTTTAATGAGGAAACGCTTCTCAGGGCTTCCTTAAGCCCTGGCTTGTTTGCTACCAACAGCGTCAGCTCAATTAGCACAAGAGCACTTGAAAAGTAGTCTGTTCTGCTGCTTGTGCAGTGCTGCACCAGTGAGCAATGCTTGGCAGGCCTGGAGCAGCTGTGCATGTGTGTGTGTGTGTTTGTATGTAAGTGTGTGTGTTTGTTCGTATGTAAGTCTGTGTGTGCACGTGTGTATGTGTGTGTGTGCATGTATATGTGTGCATGGCTGTGTATGCTTGTGTGTGTATGTGTGTGCATGTACACATATGTGCATGTTTGCGTGCCTTTGTGTATTTACGTGTGCATATGCATGGATGTGTGCACATGTGTGCATGTGTGTATTTGTGTGTGTGCATCTGCATGTGAGCGTGTGTGCATGTGTGCACGTGGCCTTATGTTGTTCTGTGGGAGGTTGTGGTCGGACAGGAGGGAGCATTTCTTTGCTGAAGGGCTGTGAAGCACTGGGAGTGCTGCCCAGGAGAGAAATGGAGCTGCCATCTCCGGGGGGAACTGAAGAGACACGTGGATGTGGTGCTTATGGACATGGTTCAGGGTTGGCAGTGCTGGGACAGTGGTTGCACTTGGTGGTTTCAGAGTTCTTTTCCAACCATAATGATTCAGTCTATGAGTGTGTGTGTGCACAGCACCACCTGGGGCTCCCATGCGTGGTCCATATGTGCAGTGCATCCTGCACAGATCCTGCCTGTAGGGAGGCTGCACAGCACGACATGCAGCAAGCAGCAGCGCTTAGCCATCTCGCGCACACGGCTCCCCTGATCTTAGCTACAGTGCGTGGAAATGTCTGTCCTCTGCTGTGTGGTGGAGCTGCTGAGGAAGTGAAACTTTGGTCCGAGCTGGAGAGGAGAGGGCTGCCTGCTGCTGGCTGCAGCACTGCTGTGCTCTGCTGCTCAGTTTGGTCTCTGGTTGCGCCTGGAGCCACGTGGTCACCTCTTGGGTGTCTGGTGGACGCGCCACACTCGGTGCCTTGTGATTTCCTGCAGCCTTCTGTGTGGGTTCTGAGCACAACTCAGCGCGGCCCTGCTCTAAACAAATCCTCCAAACAAACCCAAAGGAAGGCAAACCTGAGGTCCTCTCCTCAGCTTTCAGAGCTGGAGAAATGTTAATTGCCCATGGTATCACCCAGGGGTTACGTTAACTACTTCAAGCCACGCTCAGGGGATGAAGGATAGATGTCACATCTATGCATGGAGTCATAGAATCATTTGTTGGAAGGGAAGCTTTAAAGGTCATCTTGTCCAACTCCCCTGAAATGAATGTGTGCCCCAGCCCCAAAACAGCAGTGAGGGGCTGAGCCTGCCCCTAATGACAGCCCAACACCATCCCTGTAGTGCACGTGGATGTGGTTTGTGCCCAGTTCTCTGAGGTCTTAGCATCTCTATGGACACGTGGGCAGTTTGATGGAGAGATGTTCTGCACCTCATGCAGGGCTGGGGAAGCTGGAGGTGCTCCTCCTGCAGAATGGCTGCTCCCAGGGACGAGGCTTTGGGCTCCCTGCAATCACGGCGTGGGCTCAGTGTGTGAGATAGGAGGGCTGGGGAGTCCCACTGACCTACATCTGTGAACATCTGGAGCGAGGACTGCTCACAGCTGGGCTCAGGGGATCGGCTCCTCCTGCCCTGCAGACAGGCAGAGCTAAATTCGGCCCAGATTCTTGGAAAGAGGTGGATTGCAGGATGGCACTGCAGCAAGAGGAAAGCTGATTAGAGATACTCGGGGAGGACAGACAGATATGTATGGTGTGCTGCTCATAAAAGCCTATACACAGATTTCTGCTTTGAGCAGCAGTCAGAGTTTGCTTGCAGGCTTTGGGGCTGCACCCAGTGCTTGGGGACAACCTGGGGACCGATGCAACCACAGCCACTGAGCACGGCCATATGGCTCATCTCAGTTGGTTACAGCATTTTTGCCAGCCTCATTGTTTACACTGACTGAAAAATCATGGAACATTCCTTCCCCGTCCCTGAAAACAAGGGCTGAAATATATACCAAAAGTGATGGAGTCCCTCCAAGGAATCACCCACCCCCAAAAGCAGCTGTCAGGCTCCAGCAATACCATGGGGCTAAAAATAGGAAGCACTAATCTCTGTCCCTCCAGTGTTTGGAGTGCTGTCCCAGCAAAGCAGTGAGTGCTGTGGAACTGCCTCGTGCACTGAGCAGCTGGAGATCCTCCCTGTAGGCAGCTCCTGTCCTCGCTGCTCGCACCAGTTCTGCTCTGTGGGGGGTGCGCAGGCACAGGGGCAGCACAGCCTCCACTTTGACGGTGGCAGAGGTGGTTTGCTGATTTGCTGGGGGTCCCAAAGAAATTCTGGAGAACAGCAGGAGCCAACCTTGGGGACCACAGTTTTCATTGTCCTTGTAAATACAACTCCTTCGTGCTCAGGAAGGCAAAGCTATCATGTGGGAAAGCTCTGTTTCTCCTCCAAGTCCAAGCAGAGCACCACCAAATAGTGCTGCCTGTGTACTCGTGCCCTAGATGGATGATTCTTGCATCTCAGCACTTGCTCTGGGTGTGCATTATGCACCCAGGCACCCGCACCATTTGCACCTGCGCCTGCTGACACCCACACAGTTCTCATTTCTTGTTATTTTGCAGGTAAAAGATGAAAAAAACGTGCAGGAAACGTTCGACCTGAGTGATTATGAGAAGTGCGAGGAGCTCAGGAAGTCCAAAAGCAGAAGCAAAAAGAACCACAGCAAATTTACCCTAGCTCACTCCAGGCAGCCTGGAAACATGGTAGGCAATCACACAGAAGGCCATCAGCCCCAGTTTGCTGCAGCTTCTGTGGATGGCACCGGGCAGTGAGAGCAGTGCAGGAGTACAGAGTGAGCTCCTGGTTTAACACAGCCCAGTCCTCACCTAGGGACTGCTAGCAGCAGTGAGAGCTGCAGGGAGGAGCGAGATCCCCGCTGCTGTAGGGCTGCTGTGCCCAGTGTGGCTGAGCATGCAGCTCTGGGTCCAAGCACTGACTTTGGGAAAGCAGAGATCAGGACATCTGCCACGAGATGGGACGGAGCTGTTGCACCCGACAGCTGCTGTTCTGCTGACTGCACTCTTTATACCCTGGGGGGCTGAGGAAGGCAGGGATGCTGATGCTGCATGCCTGGATTTGGGCAAAGAGCTGCAGGGAATTTTTTCCAAGAGCACTGGAAAGCAAAATGGTGCCCAAATGGGGCACAGCTGTCAGGATGCAGGAGCCCCAGCGGCCTCAGCTCCTCGCAGACAGAGGCAATCTCCATCTCACACCGTCTCTGGCACAAATGCACCCATGCACAGCCCTACACGTGCTCTGGGTTTGCAGTCCTCGTGCTGCTATTCCAGTGCAGTGGGCTTGTCCACCTCACACTGTGCTAAAGAGTGTATAACAGTGTGCTGTGCAGGAAGAAAGGAGAAGGGGAAAATGGAAGGTAGCCGCGCTGTCCTCCAGCAGCTTCAGCAGTGGAGACAATCAAACAAAGGGTTGGAAGCCAGAACTCATTTTTGCTGAATATCTAGCTTATGAAACTAAGGCTGTGGATCCCCTATAGAAGCCATATTTTCAAAATTGCTCAGCCGTCAGCATGCACCTAAAATTGGGGGTGGCAGCAGATAGGTGGCACAGAGCAGCAGAAGCACGCGGTGGCCGAATGACCCTGGGTGGGGGGCAGCATCTGCACAGTGTGAGCACTGACCTCAGTTCCCTCCTTTTAGGCACCAAATCTCATCTTCCTGGCCGTGAGTCCAGAAGAGAAAGAGTCCTGGATTAATGCCCTCAACTCCGCCATCACTCGTGCTAAGAACCGCATCTTAGATGAGGTGAGCAGGGCACTGGGCCTGGCCTTTAATCCTGCATGAAACTTTCAGATCTCTGCAGCCCCAAACCCCTTTAGGGTGGGCTCTTCGGACCTCTGGGGCAATTTGAACCCCCAGACCTGAATTAATGGTTGAGAACTGGTGGTGTGTCTAGTGCTGCCTTGCAGGGCTGCGGCACCGTGCTGGAATCAGAGCGAGCCTCCTGGTTTAACATACCCAAATCTCCAGCTTCCCATGCTTTGGGGGGTTTCCTTCCATCCTTGGAGCTCAGCATGTTGTGTGCTCATGTTTGCAAAGGAGCTTTAAGCTGTGGAACTGAATTAAGGAATGAACTGAAAACCAAAATAGCCCTGTGCTATCTTCAGCCTAATGACATGGCACCATCTGTCACCCCCGCCCAGCCCATCCTCATCCCTCGCAGCCCTCCTCTCTGCTGCCAGAGCTGCAGTTTGGAAGTGTTGCAGCATTTCGCTGCTGTCTTGCATTCATGCTTCACACCAGCTACTTTTGATCTCAGATCCATCTCCTGCACACTCAGCTTGTTGCAATACAGGCAGCCCAGTGCTCTTGGTTCTTGTGGACAGCAACACAAATTTCTGCAGAGGAAGAACTGAGGGCATGGCACAAGGAGAGCTTTACAGCAGCAAGTAGCACATCAAAACAATGGGATGGACTGCTTGGAGGAGAAGTAGGAGCAGAAAATGTTTACAAATAGATCCAACAGATAATAATAAGGAATGACTCCAGCAGATCCAAAGGGATGGAGCAAGGAGCTCTGATGTGGGTTGAGTCCCCACACCCCAGTGCAGGTCTCCTTGCAAAGGATCACACTGCATGCATCCCATGGATCCCAACCCCACGGGCTGAAATACTGGAAAACCGCAAACTAAATCTGAGTGTGGGAGGTGGTCTTTGCAAGGCAGGATTCTAGCCAGCAGCCTTCGGGGCAAGAGCCTGGCCCATCGGCATGTGGAGAAGCTCTGCGTACAGCCAGGTCACAGGGAGGGGGAATCCTGGGTAGGTAAGTCATGCTTTGTCACCCCTTCAGGTCACTGTCGAAGAGGACAGCTACCTCGCCCACCCAACGCGGGACAGAGCAAAAATCCAGCACTCCAGACGCCCTCCGACACGGGGACACCTGATGGCTGTGGTATGTGTGGCAAACACCAGGTACCTGTTTGGGTAAAATTTCCTTTATCTGCTTCATGTGTCAGGAGGACCCAGTGCTTGAGCTCTGGCCATATCCTAAGAAGTAGGGCTCTCCTGGGCCATCAGACCTTTGTTCTTGTATTGTGCAAAGTGACAGATTGAAGCAAGCTTTCCTGATGCTGAAAATGAAATGCTCCTTCAGTGTCCTGATGCTGAATGGCCTGACAGCTGGGAACTTGGCACAGCTCATAGAACCACGGAATGGGTGGGGTGAAAGGGACATTAATGATCATAGAACCATGGAGTCACAACATGGTTGTGTTGGAAGGGACATTAATGATCATAGAACCATAGAACCAAGCAATCACACACACGATTGGCTTGGAATGGTCCTTACAGATTGCAGAACCACAGAATCACAGCAGCATTGGGTTGGAAGGGACCAGACAGCCCCTCAGCTGCCAGTACCTCAAACCCAGCCTATCTGCAGCTCAGCTACGCTTTCTTTTATTCCTAGCCCAGATTTCCAGCCAGGTGATGCACGTCTCAGGCGTGGGCCTGCTCCTAACGCAGCTCTTTGCCTCCCCAGGCATCTACCTCAACCTCTGATGGCATGCTGACTCTCGACCTGATCCAGGAGGAGGACGCCTCGCCGGAGGAGCACAGCACCTGCGAGGAGAGCTTCCGCGTGGACCTGGACAAGTCAGTGGCACAGCTGGCGGCCGGCCGGCGCCGCTCGGAGTCAGAGAACGTCAAAGCACCGGAGAAGGGCCGCACCGGCAGCCTGCCGCAACACGAGGTCACCTCCTGGGACAGACCCGCGCAGCGCAAAGACTCCTTGGACAAAGGGACCGTGTACACCCCGCAGGTCCCCAAAAAGCTGTCGCACTCAGAAAAGAATAAATGTGCCTCCATGGAAGAGATCCTGTCGCGGCGGGACTCGGCGCACCGTGCGGCGCTCAGGAGGGGCCTCGAGGCTCACTGCACCGCGGCGGAGCCGGAGCAGCTGTCCCGGCTGCAGGAACTGGTTGCACTGAAACTGGAAAAAACTCAGGAACTGCTGACAGAGGTGAAGGGCTACGGGGAAGGCAAGAGGAAGGCGAAAGACTGCACCGCCGGCACCACCACCTCCTCCTCCTCCTCCTCCTCCCGGTCGGACTGCGAGCGGATCCTGCAGGAATCGGAGCGGCTGCTGGGTGAAGCCTCCTCCACCTGGAGCCAGGCCCGGCGTGTGCTGCAGGAGGTCCGCGAGCTGCGGGATCTGTACCGACAGATTGAGCTGCAGCAGGTGGACTGCAACCCCAAACAGAGCTCACAGTACAGGAAGAGCATGATGTGAAGGCAAGCCTGGGGACAGGGGAGCGGGAGGGCTGTGCTTGGGCTTTTTTATTATCATAATTATATACAGTGTTCAAATGAGTGAAAAGGTGCCTGGTATCCGGATTTGCTTCTCAGAGCTTGAAACCTTCCTTCCCTCCATCACCCTGCGTGTTCCACTAAACCCACTGCAGTTCACACCTCCGTTTCACACTGCAGCCCCAGAAAGCACCGTGCCCTCCCTGTGCCCTGCATGCCCCGAGCAGCCACGCACCACGCTGGGGACAGCACGAGCCCTGGCTTTGCTGCTCTAGATCTGAGCTGTCCCCTGCGTCCTAGCTCCTTTGCCAGGAGCCTTGTCTCGCTCTTGGGAATAAACAACTAAAAATACAAACAGGTTTCCGTCCCAGCGACGCTTGCAAGTCCCCATGATCCAGGAATTGCCTTGGAGGTGCTTGGGAGCTCGGTCTGACCTCAGGTTTCTGCAGTGGCTCTTGGAGAGTGTTTCCAGCAGGAGGGCAGCAGGGATTCAACCCCAGCTCCAGCCTGCACTGCCAAACCCAACCTGGCAGCTCCACGTCTTCCATTCTGTGCAAATAGAGGATGAAAGCCTTGAACCTATCTGTTGGTGGGGTTGTTTTGGGGCTTTTTTTTTCCACTTAAATTTCTTTTTTATTATTATTGTTTTTTGCCCCTTTGGGGAAATGGAAAAATCAGGGTTGCCTATAGGCAGCGGCTGGGTGTTGAGACGTCTCAGAGGCTTTCAAGTACACCAGTGTGGTATCATCCAATTGTTACTTTTTTTATTAAGAAACTTAATTCCCTTGCAAATAATCCATGGCAGTATTAAAACCAACAGAGTTATTTCCTGGTCGCAGGTGGTGGTGTCTGTTTTCTTTGAATGGTGGCTGTCCTGTTGGCTGCACTGCTACCCAGCGCTGTGCTGCAAGGAATGCAGTTCTGTTTGCTTTCAATTAGCCCTCCCCCGACTTTCCTGCTGGAATTAACCATTAAAGTGCTGCTGTTGGCACCGGGTTGCTGAAGACTTCATTAAATGCAAACTTCCAGCCTGCCCTTTTCACCACTCCTGGCTCTGGTGTGGCTCATTGCCCACTTTAAGGGACAGTGTTGAAGGGGCAGCACTCATTCATTCAAGCTCTGTTGCAGAGCTGCTACAGTGCAGGGGAACACATTTCACCCACCCAGCACTTCTTTTATTTTCTTCCTTGTTACCTTTTCTGTCTGCCTGGGTGCACCAGAGGAAAAAACATAATCCCTCAAAGAGATTAAGGGAGAATGCATGTGAGCCACTCTGATAAAACCCTTCCCAGACAGCTCTTTGATCGGGAGAACAAGAAAAATATGCAAATTCCAGGTGTGACACTGCATTAAAATTAGCCGCGTTTTCAAAGTAGTCTGAAACCTGGGGTCTGATTTGTGCTCCTAGGGGTGGGAATGGCCCCCAGGCGTGACGCACCAGCTTGATGTCGCTGTGTGAGCATGGAAGCACACCTGGCTCTGAGCGTGCGGGGCCCATGGACCCCAACCAAAAACCAAGCGGTTTTAAATGGTGAGAATAAAAACGGGCTGCTGAACAGTCAGAGCAGGGATTGGCCATCGGGCAGTCATCCAGAGCAGAATTTTTTTTAAGTAACCGAAGTTTCCTGTATTACTGTGCTCCTTCAACCAGGTTTTGGGACTGAATCCCATGTAATGAGACCTGGGATCTGGGCACAGCATTGCCATCCCTCGGGCTCTGAGACAAGGCATCAAGCAGCAGGGCAGGAGCGTGGGGGGTCCGACCCTTCGGAGCAACCTGTGCAAGCCCTTTTTCTTGCATTAAGGAACTTCAGAGGAAGTGATGGGGCTGAGAGAAGATGCACAGATTTACCTGCCAGAATGCAATCCCAGCTGAACACGCATGGTACATTGTGCTGGGATGGACACAACTTGATTTAGGGTGATTTTCCATGTGTGCAGCATAATGTCCCATCTTCATATTGGTCTCTCCCTCCCTTTCATCACTGTTGAGCAGGTCTTAGGAAGGTTCAGAATTTCCAAAGCTGACTGGCAACTGTCTCTCATAATATGTTCCTGATAGCGAGCATCATTTCTGCGGGGCAGAACGTACTGGGAGGGGAAAACTGTGCTCTTCACAAAAATACCTATAAAGTTATCCATAAATTAGCAACCCCTGGCTGAACACACTGAGCAAACAGAAAGGATAGAAAGATAACTAGATGATACAAATGAAAGGTTCTTTCCAACCAAAGCCATTCTGATTCTGTGATCTCCCACCTCTTCTCCCAGGTGGGCTGTTGTTCTGCCCTCTTTTTATGTTTTTATGTTAAAAATTATTTCAAATTTTTCAAATCCCCCCATCCATCCGACTTCTGGGATTAGAGCTGAAAAGCCAATTATGAGCAAGAATGGCAGGTGCATGGAAAACCGTGATGCCAGCCATCAGGTGCCACTGCACAAGCTCAGCAAATGGGGCCAGGGGCTCCCAGAGTGGGAGTCAGCCCTGTGCCATTCTCTGTTCTGCCATGGAAAGGCAGAGGAGCTGGACACCGTAGTTCAGGACCTCACTTTCTTACTGAGTCACGTTGGAAAAGACTGGGTAGAAATTCTGTTGTTTTTTTCTTCTTTGGAAAAAAGAAAAAAAAACAAAACAAAACTATAATAAACCTCTGCAAAGGATTCCAGCAGTTTTGGAGTTGGAATGTGCAGGAGGACGCTCAGCACAGTGACTTTGAGCCCAACCCAGCAGATGCGCAGGAAGGTGAAGCCCTGCACACCGGGAACCTCTTCATCATCTCCAGGACACAAAGCCTGATGTCTTCAAACCCCATCAGCGCTTCTGCTTTTTTCATGAATGGCATCAGGCAGCAATTTTTTAGGAAGGCCGTGTTTTACTACATGAGTTTTACCACAAGACAGCAGATGAGTGGCAGAGCCTACCTGGAAGCCAAGAGCTTTTGTGTTTTGCTTTCATCCCTGTGGTGGCCGCATCTGCCCGCAATGCTGCGTTGCACATTTGGAGGAATCGGGGAAAATTCGCAAGGGAAGGAGGCAGGAAAATCCTCAGTTATTTACTGGTGTGGAGCAGCACTGGGGTCTCAAAGGAACTTCTGGAAAAAAGCAAGAAAGGCACCTGTCTGCTCCTCCTCCCGCTGCTGCTGTGTCTGCCACCGCTCCCTTTGCTGCCAGACTCCAGAGCTATTGAAGACTTCTCCAAATCCCCTTCCTCAGATCTGCATTCCCTTCTTTATGCACAGCTGCATTGTAATGAGGAAGCTGCCCTTGATCCAGCTGTGCGATGTTTGTAAACCAGCTTGCACCTACTTACTGTCTTTTGCAATACGAAACAGCTTTCCTTGATTCTGTGGTAGGGAAATATTTCCCTGCTCCCCTCTTCAGTCTCTCTCGTCCCTCCAAAAATAAACTATAAAAAGGCAGAAAGCCTCCCATAGAGCAATCTTCATCCCAGCTTGTATTTCTGGGGCTTTCCTCTCGCCTTCACATCCAGCTCCTGATCTCAGAAGACTTCCTCTTCCCAACCCAGCTGCCCTTCACTGCCCATCCGCCAGCACGGCATTCCCCTTGGCTGGGGCGTAGTGCCCAGGGCCCCTGCCCTGAATGAGCAGAGGTTTCAGAGGGCTGGGAGCTGTTTGCACCCAAGCCACAAGAACCTGAAGCGAACCAAAGGCGCAGGGAGGAACAAAGCAGGGACTTAAAGCTGCCTCTCACTGCAGCTCACCCCACAACCAACTGCCAGCCTTCTGGCAAAGCAAAGGATCTCAGGGACTCAAGAGTTTTAGTTATTTGCTAGAAGGTTGGTTTGGTCTGAAGGCAGTGCAGACATCTGAAGGATGCCATGACACTTGCTGAAGAGCTTGGGGGGCAGTAGCAAGGCTACCCGAGATCAACCTTCATGTCTACCTTGCTGCATGAGAAGGGAGCATTCTCCTCTTCATTTTCTGCATCCAATACTCAAAGGGATCAAATACTGTGCAAACTAGGACAACAAATGGAAAGCTGGCCCTTGCCGTAATGAATTTTCATGCCTAATGAATCATATGGGTTCTTCCTCTACAGTCAGAGCAAAATACGTTTCCAAAAAATCCCAGGAGGGAATTTAAGGAATTGGGTCCTGTCTTCCCCAAGAACATATCAGTGGTTTAGGAATGAAAATGCCTTTGTGTGGGGTGATGGGGCAGGATTCATTTTGCCTGCTATTCGTCCTTTCCCTGCCCAAAGCTGGTACCTTCATAGACATTAACCACTTCAGATGCGTAGCAGGGGGTGGATGAATCACCTTCTGGAGGTACTGATTTCTTTCCTTTACTGTATGCAAGCCCAGACAGAGAAAGCTGAAGGAACCGATTCCCACCTGTAAGCAAAATGCCATGTTGTGTCTCTAACTCCACGGACAGCCTTCGTTTCCACATATGTTGTACAAAGGGGCTTTGAAGGTGCTATTTTTTGCTGCAACTGCTCAATGAATATTTACAAACAAGATACTGGTTTTGTTGTTGCTTGATCTATTCTTTTCTTCTTTGAATTGTATTTCAGTTTCTCCTTTCTTCTTCTTGAAAAGGGGATTCGGGAGGGGGGAGCGGAATGGGTTGTATCAGAAAAAAACTGCACTGATTTTTATGTGAAAGGAACCTTCCATATGTACAGACTCTGGGACATTGTTCCAGTCTGCTGCAGCTCTGTTTACTTTGATTGATTTTAAGGCTGTGATGAAAAGAATTTTTTAAATTAAAGGAAAATAAAATAATAATAAAAAAAGTCTTTCTTAATGGGTCTTGCATAACTAGAATGAAGTGTTATTTCCTGGACTGATATCAAGCACTGCTTCATGTTGATGAATGGCATGTATTAAATAGAGGAAGATGGCATGGAGCTGCTGCAGTGGTCCAGAGGAGGCTGTGGGGATGCTCCAGGAGCATGCAGCTCATTGCACACACTGATGCAGAACCACCAGGTGCACCTTTGTGAGCTCAAGGCACGGATGTTGTGCAGCTCTTTGCATTACATAGCTCCCTCCTACATGTCCTTTAAATATCCAGTAACACTCTGCAGTATGAAAGGGAAATGTTTTGTTGCTTTTGCTGCTTGCAGATCCCAATATCTGCTCTCACACAGAGCACAAATTTCACGCCCCAGAGGCACCCAGAGCTACCCAGAGCCCTTCATGTGCCCAGGGGCTCAGACAATCCGCACAGCAGGCTTAAGGCAGATGGACTTGATGAAGTCCACAGGCCTCCTTCCCTTCCCTTCCCTTCCCTTCCCTTCCCTTCCCTTCCCTTCCCTTCCCTTCCCTTCCCTTCCCTTCCCTTCCCTTCCCTTCCCTTCCCTTCCCTTCCCTTCCCTTCCCTTCCCTTCCCTTCCCTTCCCTTCCCTTCCCTTCCCTTCCCTTCCCTTCCCTTCCCTTCCCTTCCCTTCCCTTCCCTTCCCTTCCCTTCCCTTCCCTTCCCTTCCCTTCCCTTCCCTTCCCTTCCCTTCCCTTCCCTTCCCTTCCCTTCCCTTCCCTTCCCTTCCCTTCCCTTCCCCTCCTTTCTCATCTTTGGGGCTTGATTCCAAACTTCACGCCTCATCACAGTTCTGAGAAAGGACACCACCAGTGTTGATGAAAATCATTGTAGTGCTGGCTGTTGATAACCAAAGCCAACACGTGTCCCTTGTGACGTCCTCAGCAGCACCTGCAGGAAGCAAGCACTCAGGCTGTTTTTACAGTAACAGGTGACCCATGCTGCGATGGAAAAAAGAAGTTGGAAAAATAAATTTTTAATACACCAAAATGCATTAAATCCTTCCTCGATTTCCACTCTTTCTAGGCTTGCTCTTAAAGCCTAAGAAAAGTCCTATTTCTTGGTTTGCATTTCAACAACGTTCATTTCAACCTGTGTGTGCCAGCTCTCAGATTGGTTTAAAAAAATCACTCTTAAAAATGAGATGGAGAATAAAAACCTTCAGCAGCTGCAGGAGTTGGCCTGTAGGATTCCCACCCTCACCGATGGATTTGCAAACCTTCCTCCCAAATGATAAATCTCAGTCTTGTTTTGTTAACCCTGCTGTGGATCTACGAATTCTATTAGAGATTTACAAATCACAGCCATCCGCAGTAAATGAGAAGACTTGATTCATAAACCCGCATGTTCTGCTCAGGAAAGAAGTCCGGATCATGACAAATCAGCTGCTTTCCAAACCCAGTTCTGCAGTTTTTCCCTCAGACCGCACAGCCTGCTGCCACAGCGCAGGGCCTGATGAAAAGGGGGCTCTTCGCAGAGCATTTTTCTCCCCATAGTCCAGACACCGCACAGATATTCGCTAGACAGACAGATCTGTGCATGGAGAACATCTCCTCTGCGCTCCCACTGCCCCACTGTGGCTGTTCCCACTCCAGAACCTCGTGAACCTCACCATCAGGTCAGCCCTGACGTGGCTCTGGCTCAGGAGCAGCAGCCACAGCTTGGATTTCTGCAGCACGCACAGCCTGCAGGACAGCACCAACGACAGAACGAATGCATCTGCGGCTAGGCTTTGCCACTCAGCTGTCTGCTGTATGAAGGCTGCCTGGCGCCTTGTGATGAGAAAACCCTAAAAAGGGCCCAGAAACTCAAACGTTGTTCCAAGATAGCAGAGATGTCTGGAAAGCAGGCTGAGCAGATCCTTGATCTCCTCCTGGGAAGACCTGCAGAAAGAGCCGTCATTTGTCTGCGATGCTCTCATACAGAAAGGCAGAGGTGTAAGAAAAACCAGTGCCCCTGTCCAAGCTGCAAGGGAAGGTGCTCATCCCGGGGGCTGAGGAGCTTCCAGCAGAGATGTGAAAGCCAGCACTGTTCTGTCCTCACAGGGAACCTCAGCCACGGGGCTCCAGGAGATGGAAGAATTAAGAAAAACACATACAGAAAAAATGAACACAACCCAGTGGCCCAATCCATCAACCCAACCCTAAAACACAACAACACAACAACACAACAACAACAACACAACAACACAACACAACAACAACACAACTACACAACACAACAACACAACAACACAACAACACAACACAACTACACAACACAACAACACAACACAACACAACAACACAACACAACAACACAACAGAACAACAACGCAACAACACAACAGAACAACAACACAACAACACAACACAACAACACAACAACACAACAGAACAACAACAGAACAACAACACAACACAACACAACAACACAACAACAACACAACACAACAGCACAACAACACAACACAACAAAACAACACAACACAACAACACAACAACACAACAAAACTACACAACACAACAACACAACAGAACTACACAACACAACAACACAACAACACAACAACACAACACAACAACACAATCCAACCCAACCCAATCCAACCCAGCTCAGCTCCTCAAACTGGCTGCTGTAAGCACTCTCCTCACAACACACTCTCCTCCCTCGCCACGTCCCTTGCCATTCTCTTGCCATGCCTCTCCCCAGCTGCTGCCTCCCCCCTATGCAATCAATCCTGGTGCACTCAAGCTGCCAGCCTATAGGGAGCCAAACCAAGCCAGGCTGACCCAAGCCAAAGGCCGTTATCCATGAATCCTCCAATGTTAGAATGCTGATGAACACACTGACAAAACACCTATTTCCAGTAGTTTTTTTTTTTTTTCAATGGAAAACCACCAGAGGGTTTCTAGGAGGTACTGGAGAAGGAAGCTGCGGAAGTTATTTTTTCTCTAATGAGGCAAATGCCAGAATAGATGAAACCAGAAGATTTCTTTCTAGAGGCCTGCGGGGGGGGGGATGGTATAATGCAGTTGCATAAGACATTCAGAACACACTGGGAATGAAATCAGTGAGATTTGGACGCTGCATTTCGATATCAGAGCAGAGCAGTGTGCGCTTCCACTGAGCTCAGCATCAGACTCTGATTTTCTGTAAATTTCCTGAAAGTCTGAGGCTGCTTGGTAAAGTGCTCTGCACTGGGAAGACAGTTCTGATTTCTGCAAATCTTCTTTGAGCAACTTTGCTTTATAGGAAAACTGATGCGAACAGTAAAGTATTTGTTTGCACCATTCACGTCTTTCTGCGCTGTTATTGGTAGGTCTCTTACTAAAGGAAAGCTCCATGCTTCCACATGTAGGCATTCCTCCTTGGAGTGCTGGAGCATTGAAATCTTCTCCCAAGTCGCAGGAAAGATGGGAAAAAATAGAAAATAGTTTGACCTACATTCACAAGAAAAATTATTGAGTTTGCACATTCCGACCCATTTTTCAAAGTAAAGCAAGAGCAAGTTAACTTCCATAAAAAGGAATAAAATAATAATTGTAATGAAAGAATACAAGGGAAAAAACTCATTTTATCTTTTGGACTTGTGTGAGCACTGCTGGGAACACAACTTCTGCCAGGTTGCCACTCACAAGCACAGGCTCACGGAGGACCGCTCTCCTGTGAGCACAAAGAGCCAGAGATGCAGCAGCTGTGAACTGAGTGTTAGGATTACACCTAAAACCAATCAGCCTCAGAGCCACTTCTTGTCCCTGGGATTAACAGGGACAGGACAGTTGCATGGCATGGCTGTTGTGAGCAGTTTTTCCTTCTTGCTGCTATGTGTTGCTAATGAGCTGGAAGCTGTGCATCATCACCACGTCATTCTGGCACACTGCTCTTAATTCTTTCCGAATTCTGAAAAGACATTTTTATTAAATATTTCTGGCTTTTTTTTTTCCTGCATAATAATGAACACCATGACTTGTAAAAGTCTCAGACTATGATTAGGATTTCTTTTCTCTTAATACGGCTTCAAAAATACATTATTTTTTTCCTTAAAACTGACAGCCAGAAATTTCTGTTCTGCCTTTTTTTTCCTGCTATTTTTTTCTGCCCTCTGTGAGATTAATCCATTAATTGCTCTCAGTTCCCTCCATTTCCTCATTCTGTTTCTCATTTATTGCTGTTTTGTTCTAATCACTGCCTTTGCCGCCGTGTCTGTGACAGATGGACTCTTCTGAGCAAGGCATTACAGCTCTCTGGTGGCTCAGTGTGGTCTCACCCTCCCCAATTTGTGCCTTCCCACATGAGATCACTTTTGCCTTCCAGTTTCCTTCACCTTTGGAAGGCATCCTGGAGATGCTGAGATATTCTATGACCCCATCTTGACGTATTTCCCCCCAAATCCTTCAGATCAGACTCTCAAACATTTCCCTTCTCAGCTTCTTTTTTTCTTCCTTTATTTCCTAGGATTCTGTGAGAGCCCTGGTTTTATGCACCTCCTTCCTAGAATCAGGGAACAAAGTGGTTCTGTTCTCCTCGTGGATCAGTGTGTCAGTAGATATGTGTGTATTCCTGAGTGATTCAGGAATGGGAGGCACTGAAATGCCCACTGGGAACTGCAGAAAGAGGTGGATTGGTGAGCTGGGAAGCCTGCCTCCCGCCTTCACGCGTTTGTTTTCAGGAGCCAGAGCACGCGGAGCAAATTCTGCAGTGAGCGCCCAGCACTGAGGAAATGCTTCTGGTCTGCTGGGGTGAAAGCAAGCTCCAGGAGAGCTGTTCTTTCAATGTTTGAAACAGCTCTTTCCAGAATCGCCTCTGTCAGAAAATGGAGGAAATTCGTGGGTTTTATATTTTCTTTTCCCAGTTTTTATTTCTTTTCCTCTTTACAAATTCCATGAATGTTTGGGAAAGCTCAGAGAAGCTGGAGTTTGAGGCGCTGGAGACCAGATCACCGCGACACCGGGGAGTTCTGCATACAAGCGGATATTGCTCTTCCCAAAAACATTTCTGGAAATCCTTCCCCATGGGCCGATAGAAAGAATCATTTCAGAGCTGTGTGGTTTGAATGGAGGAGTTCATACACTCGTGATGGGCAGACAGAGGGCATTGTTCACAGCTGTAAGAAGTGGTGGCTTTGCAGTGTGGTGCTGAACAATATGCAAAGGACTGGCATTAATTGGAGCTACTCAGCAGAGATGTGGACATAATTATTTAAAGGACTAACTTGCAACAGATGGACTTAGTCACACACAGCATAGCTATCTGAAGACCAAAAACACAAATGCCCTGGAAGAGAATTAGCATTCTGAAGGGTGCCTTTGGCTGTTGGGTGGCAGGATGTTTCTTTTGATCTAAGGAGAGCCTAAAGAGCGTTAGCTTCAACATTTCTTCTCTGAAATCTATTCCCTCTGTGCATGCCAAGATCAGCAGCCTAAGAAAGCGAGCAACAGGTCTGGATTTAGGTTGTATATGAGAAAAAAAAAAGAGTGGTGATGCTTTGGAGCAGACTGACGAGGGAGCGGTGGAGAGGCTGTCCCTGCAGCTGTTCTAGAGCAGGGGAGACAAGGTCAATGGGCACGGATGATGGGGTGATGGTTGGACAAGATGATCATAGTGGCCTTTCCAACCTGAAGGATTCTGTGATTCACTGGGAGAAAACCAGTTTGATGGCAGTGATGGGTGCTGTGAGCTACAGCCATGGGACAGAGGCCTGCCTTGGGAGCCCTTGTGGGGTGATACAGATACAATGGGAGCTCAGCATTTTAGCTAGGACTTAACCAAGGCTATCAAAATAACACTTATTTTTAGAACGATTTTTCTGTGCTTTGCATTAACCCAAGGACAATCCTGGGGACGCCCCATGGGCCGGGTCTCATCACTGTTTGTGCTGCAACACAAGTAAGTCCTTTGATTTCTGCAGAACAACCTCCCACTTCTGCTTTTCCTTCCAGCCCACGGGTTGCTATATTTAATCTTGGAGCTGTCTACCTTTTTTGCAGCCCAATCTGGGAGTCATGCTTCCCAGAAATCATGAGGTGGCATTCAAAATCATGAAGGTTCTTATGAAGCGTGGTTTGAATGCCTGCTCTCAGTCACTTGCTTACTGAGCATCTATAGGTCACAGGGCCAATTTGTAAGGTTTTATCTGCCAGAAAGAAAGCAAAATGGTGAAGTTCTGCAAACAAGAAGCCTATCTTTATCTTATAGGCTCATAAAAGTAACATTTGGCCTCTGTATATCAAATGCATCATTACAAAAATCAGTTTATCTATCTCCTTGTTCAAGAAAGGTAAGCAAAGTTGCCCTCTGCTATTTGCTTTCTCCCCACTTTCAATGAAGAGTTAAGCTACCAGGTAGTCAACACGAGCAAAATCACAGAGAAATGTGACTGTTATTGGGGAAATAGTGGTTTGCAGCAGCAGCCTCCTCATCTTATGTAATAGGAAGGCTGATTTCTTGAGAAGTTTGTTTTCTTTAACAGATCTGTCATCAGATGCAGGTTGCTTATTAATGCTTGCACAGACTGCAGCCACCCTGTCTTCCCTTGATTCCTGCTGTCTTGGTTGCTTCCACTGGCGCATCTCTGTGCCCACTGACCTGTCCCCCCTGTTTTGTTGGTCTCTGTAACTCTGTACTTTGCACTTTTCTTATGGAAGTCTTATTTTCTTATTATCCTTTCAGTCAAAGACAGTCTTCTCTCCTGTTTGTGAGTAGTTCATGACATTTGTCATCTGGAATCTGCTTCACAGAAATAAATCACAGAATCACAGAATCACAGAATCACCCGGGTTGGAAGGGACCCCAAGGATCATGTAGTTCCAACCCCCCTGCCTAGCAGGGCCACCAACATACATATTCAGATCAGGTTGCCCAGGACCCCGTCCAACCTGGCCTTAAACACGTCCAAGGACGGGGCATCCACAACCTCCCTGGGCAGCCCGTTCCAGGGCCTAACCACTCTCCTAGTAAAGAACTTCCCCCTAACATCTAACCTAAATCTTCCCTCCTTCAACTTAAAACCATTTCCCCTAGTCCTGCTACTGTCAGCCCTTTTGAAGAGTTTACTCCCTTCCTGGGTGTAGGTTCCCTTCAGGTATTGATAGGCTGCAATGAGGTCACCCCGCAGCCTTCTCTTCTCCAGGCTGAACAAGCCCAACTCCCTCAGCCTGTCCTCATAGGGGAGGTGCTCCAGCCCCCTGATCATCTTAGTCGCCCTCCTCTGGACCCTTTCCAAAATCTCAATGTCTTTCTTGTACTGAGGGCTCCACACCTGGACACAGTACTCCAGATGGGGCCTCACAAGAGCCGTGTAGAGAGGGACAATCACCTCCCTGTCCCTGCTGGCCACCCCTCTCCTGATGGAGCCCAGGATCCCATTTGCCTTTTGAGCTGCCAGAGCGCACTGCTGGCTCATATTCAGTCTCTCGTCCATCAGGACCCCCAGGTCCTTCTCTGCCGAGCTGCTCTCAAGGACCACTCCTCCCAGCCTGTACAGGTGCCTGGGGTTCTTCCGGCCCAAATGCAAAACCTTGCACTTTGCCGTGTTGAACCTCATCAGGTTCACCCGAGCCCAGCCCTCCAGCCTGTCGAGGTCCCTCTGAATGGCATCCCTTCCTTCCACCGTATCAACCGCACCACTCAGCTTGGTGTCGTCAGCAAACTTGCTGAGGGTGCACTCAATTCCCTCATCGATGTCATTAATAAAGATGTTAAAGAGCACCGGTCCCAAGACAGACCCTTGGGGGACACCACTTGTTACCGGCCTCCACCTGGACATAGAGCCATTGACCACCACCCTCTGTCTGCGGCCTTTCAACCAATTGCTTATCCATCGGGTCGTCCACCCATCAAATCCACTTCCCTCCAATTTGGAGATGAGGATGTGGTGGGGGACCATGTCAAAGGCCTTGCTCAGGTCCAGGTAAATGACATCGGTCGCCTTCCCTTCGTCCACCAATGCCGTCACTCCATCATAGAAGGCCACAAGATTAGTTAGGCATGACCTTCCTTTGGTGAAGCCGTGCTGGCTGTCTCGGATCACATGCTCAATCTTTATGTGACCGAGCATGTTGTCCAGGAGGATCTGTTCCATGATCTTCCCAGGCACGGAGGTGAGACTCACCGGCCTGTAGTTCCCCGGGTCCTCCCTGCTCCCCTTCTTGTATATGGGAGTGACGTGACCCTTCCTCCAGTCGTCCGGGACCTCACCTGACAGCCACGACTTCTCAAATATGATGGAGAGCGGCTCGGCAACCACCTCGGCCAGCTCCTTCAGGACCCTGGGATGCACGCCATCCGGCCCCATAGACTTGTATTCATTCAGTCTAAGGAGGCACTCTCGGACTTGCTCTGCCCTTACAGTGGGGAGGGATTTATCTCCTCGGTCCCCACATAGAGGTTTGGGGATGCAGGGTTCAGGGACGTGAAAAAGACTAGAATCCTGGCCACCAGTGAAGACCGAGGTGAAGAACTCATTCAGCACCTCGGCTTTCTCTTCATCTGTTGAAGCCAGTTCTCCTTTTAAATTTACCAAAGTAGGTACGCCCGTTTTGGCCTGTCTCTTCTGGGCAATGTACCTGTAGAAGGTTTTCTTATTGTTTTTCACGTCCCTTGCCAAGTTCAGTTCTACCTGCGCCTTGGCTTCCCTGATCCCACGTCTGCAAGTCCGGACGGCATTCCTGTACTCTTCCCAGGTGACACAGCCTTGTTTCCAGAGCTTGTACACCCCTTTCTTCGCCCTCAGTTCTCTCAGCAGGTCCTTGCTGAGCCATGCCGGTTTCCTACCTCGCCTGCCCACTTTCTTATTCAGCGGAATGGAGACCTCTTGTGCTTCCAGGAGGGCCTCTTTGAAGAGCCGCCAGCTCTCCTCAACATCCATGTCTTTGAGGGCAGCGCGCCAGGGGATCTTGGCCAGCAATCCATTGAGTAGCTTGAAGTCTGCTCTTCTGAAGTTCAGTGTCCTGGTCCTGCTCTTTGCCAGGCCCACATTGCTTGAGATCACAAACTCAACCAGGGCGTGGTCGCTGGAGCCCAGGCAGCCTCCAACCTTGACGCCTTTGATGATCTCCTCAGCGTTGGTGAGCAGCAGGTCCAGCAACGCTTCACCTCTGGTCGGTCTGTCCAATACCTGAACCAGAAAGCTATCATCAATGGATTCCAAGAGCCTTCTGGAGCTCTTGCAGCTCGCCGTGTGGTTTTCCCAGCAGATGTCCGGATGGTTGAAGTCCCCCACCAGGACAAGAGCCCGTGAGCCAGACATCTCACGCATCTGGAGCAAGAAAGCCTCGTCGACAGCCTCCCCTTGATCAGGTGGTCTGTAGTATACCCCTAACACCAGCTGACCTATATTTGTCCCATCTCTAATCCTAACCCACAGGCTCTCAACCTGTTCCTGACTGCTTCTCGTAGGGAGCTCCTCACAGTTTATCCAATCTCTGACATAGAGAGCAACTCCCCCACCCCTCTTACCTCGCCTATCTCTCCTAAAGAGTCTATAGCCGTCGATGGCAGTATCCCAATTGTGGGAGTCATCCCACCATGTTTCTGTGATAGCAACAAGGTCATAACTTCCCGAGTGCATCACAGTTTCCAGTTCCTCCTGCTTGTTACTCAGGCTGCGTGCGTTGGTATAAAGGCACTTCAGCCGGGCTATCCGTCTCGCCACTTTTCCCTTTATAAGGGATCTAGGATCCCCTAGAACAGCAGCATCCCCAGCATCCCCCTGCCCTAGTCCTTCCCTATGCACTCTGCCGTCATTGCCCATGGAGTTTGGTATAAGCCCTCGAATGACCCGTTCAATTCCAGTAGCCCTTATTGTGTCCCCTTCCCCCTTCATTCCTAGTTTAAAGACCTGTCAATGAGTCCCGCTAATTCTTCAGCTAAGATCCTCTTACCCCTCAGGGACAGGCTGCATGCATCAGCAGCCATCATGCCAGGTGCAGTGTAAATTGCCCCATGGTCAAAAAAGCCGAAATTCTTGCGCCTGCACCAGCTCTTAAGCCATCTATTGAAGAGTTGGGTATTTTGGATCCTCCCTGTACCTTTCCCTGACACCACGGGCATAGAGGAAAAGACCACCTGCACCCCAGCTCCTTCAAGTATTCGCCCCATTCCCCTGAAGTCTTTCTTGATAGACCTCAGGCTTTCCTTATCAACTTCCTCGCCGCCAGCCTGAATTATTAAGAGCGGGTAATAATCTGAAGGCCGAATCAACCTAGGAATTTTCTTTGAAATGTCCCTGACCCGTGCTCCAGGAAGGCAGCACACCTCTCTGTGGGTAGGGTCGGGCCGGCATATAGGGCCTTCTGTTCCTTGCAGAAGGGAGTCGCCTATGACAATCACCCTCCTGTCCTTACGGGTAGAAGCAGTCTTGAGGGTTGGGGGCGACCGCTTCGCCTGAGGCAACCTCACGGGTGAACCCGTCTCCGCACTCTCACTCGTCCCCCCCTCAACTTCCAGGGCCTCAAACCTGTTACGCAGAGGCACCTGGGGAGCCGGGGATGGTCGGGATGGGGGATGCCCCCTCCGCCGAGCAGGTACCCGTTTCCACTCCTCCTCCCTTCTCAAATTGCTGTTAGGGGGAAGAGAGGACAGGGGGCTCGCTGAAACGCTGTCAGCTGGCTGGTTCCCCTTTACCAGGTGTTTGTAAGGTGGCAGGGGCGGACGTGCTCCGTGAGGAGCCTCGTCTGTGTGCCGAGAACCTGAGGTTGAGAGGGACTGACACCACCAGTCAATCTCCCTCTCACACTCTTTTATAGTCCTCAGCCTCTCCACTTCCTCCTTCAGGCTAATCACAAGGCTGAGCAAGTCATTCAATTGCTCGCACCTTGTACAAGTGCTGCCTGCTTCCTGTGGCACTGCAAAGGCCAGGCTGTGGCACTCCTCACAGCCAGTGACCTGCACACTAGCATCTCGTGATGTTATCTCTGTCTGAGTCGCCACACACTTCATTCCCTTGTTCTCCTCTCTATGCATGCACCAGACCTCAGTCTGGCTCTGGACCGTCTTCTTGGTTACTGTCTTTCTGGCGCGCGTGCTCGGGACCTCTGCATGGCTCCTCACAGTTTTTGTGTTTGAAGCCTTCTGCCGGGGTGCATCCATGGCTACCAGCAGGCTCACTAACTCAACAAGAAAGTCCACCAATAGCAAAAACAGGACTCCTTGCAGAGGAGTGCAGACAGGGGTACCTTACAAAAGCACCACGTTCAGACAGCCTGGGAGAGAGCTGTACTACCTCCTCCGCTGTGTCTCAGGTGGGCAGCAACACGTCGCTGCCCTCCCGAGGGCTTTTTGTAACAGCGATCAAGGGCCGCTTCCGGTTTGCGCCCGTTTAAATCTCCCGCCGCTGCCTAGGCAACGCCCGCGCTGCGTCAGCTGCTCTCGCGAGACTAGCCCGACTGAGAGCGGTGTCCGCGCGGTTGCCGCGGGAATCCTCGATGAGGAAAGCGGTTAAATCCCCCCGTACCTCGCTAAAAGTCGCGGCGGTTCTGCCAGAGACAGCTCCGAGCCGCGGACCTCGGCGATCAAGGGCCGCTTCCGGTTTGCGCCCGTTTAAATCTCCCGCCGCTGCCTAGGCAACGCCCGCGCTGCGTCAGCTGCTCTCGCGAGACTAGCCCGACTGAGAGCGGTGTCCGCGCGGTTGCCGCGGGAATCCTCGATGAGGAAAGCGGTTAAATCCCCCCGTACCTCGCTAAAAGTCGCGGCGGTTCTGCCAGAGACAGCTCCGAGCCGCGGACCTCGGCGATCAAGCAATAAAGAAACTATTTGAGCAGATCCAGGTGCCCATCCGCTCATCCGGGCCCCGAATTGCAGTACTGCTGGAAAAATAGGAAAGAATAGGAAATGTGGACAACTCAGTATAATGTCTAGTACAATTTCAGTGTAGTAAGATGCTGTATTTCTCTAGGATTCTCATATGACTTCTTTCATTGGTAAGTCAGACCGATGGTTGGGGGATGATCTTGAAGGTCTCTTCCAGCCTAACAATTCTGTGATTAAACACTGACACTTCTATGAGCAGAAAAGTCAAAACGGTTGCATTTTATTACGTGAGAAACTGATGTGTAGCTCTGGGTGGCATCTGTTAGCATTACGTAGTAAAGCTGGGGTTCTTCACTCTTCACTGCAATCCTGAAGGGGTCCTGAACTCAGTAAAACAACCACATGCCCTCACACTGGGGAAGTGGAACCAAGCAGATTGGAGTGCCATGGGCTGGAGTCTCCCACACTTCAGCAAACCAGAACATCTGCTGCATGTAGCAGAGCTGGAAATGCCTCGTTAAAAGAAATGTGGGTGATTGCTCAATGGCTGCATTCAAAGACCTGAAAATACACACATCGTCTCTCCGTGGTTTTCCTCTGACAATCCATTCACCCTTGTAGTGACCCAAAATTTTTGCTGGTGTAGCTTTCCTCACTTTCAGTCAGCTTGTGACCTTGTCTATTCCTCTTCCTTTAGTTTTGGAAATGTCAGTGTCTATATTTTAAGATGCCTTGGGACCAACTTCCCCTTTGATAGTTCTTTCTGTACAATTTTCCATCCTTACTTCTTAAGAGTTTAGAAATAATTCTGTAACAACAACAAAAAATCCTAAAAAGCACATTCTGTTTGGCTTTAAGAGCAATATTGGTGAATTCAGAGGGTAAAAAAAAAGCCACAAACAGAGGGTATTTGATCAGGTAACATGAAACTCTCATCATACAGAAATTGTATCATTTTGGCTGAACCTTAATACCTGTCTACAAGATCTCTGCGCATGGGAGTGTGAGGAGCAGCATGGGATCAGGTTTTTGTCTATGCACCTGTCTTGGGTATCCAAGTCTTCAGACCAGTCAAACTGTCAAAAAGCTGTGCTCCTTGTCAGGTCAGGCAGCATAGGAAGACTACAGGGTTGCTGTTTGCCTTTGATGGAAGAAAATTTGTGTGGTCAAAAGTCAAAGTTCAAACTGGGGGGCAATGAAAAGTGTTTCTTAAATACACCACCAACAAAAGTTGGACCAGAGATAATATTAGTTCATTGCTTGATGAGAATAGTCATCTCACAAACAAACACTGACAAATCAGAAACATTTAATGCCTTTTTTTGCCTTTGTCTTCAGAGCCAGTAATGGTCTCTGGCACCCCAGACTGACTGCAGTAGCGATCAACTCGTAGCCAACCTGGAACTGTGTGGGATTTTCTGCTCCACCTGGATGCCTGTGAGTCCATGGGGCATCCATCCCAGAGTACACACAGAGAGCTAGCTGATGTCACTGAGAGACCTCTTCCAATTATTTTACCACGGTCTTGGGAACGTGGAGAGGTCTCAGTTGACAGGAAGCTGGCAAATGTTGCAATTTTCAAGAAGAGCAAGAAAGAAGAGCCTGGTAATTACAGGTGGGTATGGAATTCCAAGGTCACAGCCTGAACCAATATGTGAGCACGTAACTGCCTGGAGCAGGGGGCTGCAGCCACCCTTTCTGTCTCAGCGATGCTTCTGGGAGCAGCGTGCAGCCTGACTCTGTGCAGCCTGACTCTGTGCAGCTGCCCCTCGTGCCCCTTCCCCTGCCCTTCTCCTGCACCAGTACGAATGGGAGAAGGCTGCATTCCTCAGCTTGCCCCTTCCTCAAACTGTTACTAGGAGTGCTGAGTTCATTTCTCCTTGCTATTTTTTCCTACAGCACCTATTTCTCACATAAGGATTCTGTCACCGCCCTTGTTTGCTCTACACAGGCCTGTCTGTTTCAGTTCAGTTCCCGGTAAAATGATGGAGAAAATTATGCTGGGGTTACTGAAAAACACCTGAAGGACAATGTGTTCATTGGTCACAGACAATACGGGTTCATAAGGGGAAGGTCCTGTGAATTTCTTTTTATGCCAAGGTTACTCGTCTTGTTGAACAAGGGAAGCCAGTTTGATGTTACTTTTTTGTTTTCCAGTAAAGCTGTTTCTCACAGTATCCTTCTGGACAGCACCCAGCACAGTGCCAGACCAAATCATAGGGTGGCGGTGGGTCGGCCCAAAGAGTTGTAAGGGCTCACATCAGGTTGGTGGCTGGTCACCAGCGAGTTTCCCAGGGCTCCATGTTAGGGGCAGTTCTCTTTAACATTTTGATTTGGATGTTGGGGTAAAGGTGTTTTGAGCAAGTTCACTAATGATACTGAACTGGGAGGAGCTGCTGACCGCTCTGAGGGTGGGGACTCCTTGCAGAGAGATCCAGGCAGACCGGAGAGTTGGCAATCACCAGCCACGTGAAGCTTAAGGAGAGAAATTGCAGGATTCTGGCTGTGGGGAGGGGCAATCCTGACTGAGCGTATGCACTCGGATGGTTTCTGTCCCAATGGAGACCTGTGATGCCCACTGCCTGCCTGCCACAAAGCCAAAGAGAGGCTGTGGAACAGCAGAATGTCCTTTTGCACCCAAGCCATTCTACAATTGTATGATTCTAAGATTCCATGATTCTACAGTAATAAATTGAAAGTTGTATCTCATGTCTTCTAGCTGATCCTACATCCATGTGTTTTGTGTTAATTGTAATAAGTTCCACGTTCTTTTGCACAAGCTGTGAGCTACTGAGAGCTCGTCTAAGAAACCTGCAGGTGTGGGACTTCAGGACATGGCTCAGTGGGCAGTATTGGTGGTAGGAGGATGGTTGGACTAGGTGATCATAGAGGTCTTTTCCAACCTTAGAAGTTCTATGATTTTATGGTCTTCAGGACATGGCAGCTTTGAGGTATGAAATAATGGGATCACGGTTACCTTCCGTGCAAAAATGCAATTCAGTAACCATGACTTTTTAAAAACAGAAAAATCACATTTTGTAAAGCTTGATTTGTCCTTTCACCCTCGTGGTTCCCTTCTAACTCAAGATGTTCTGATTCTGTGA
Organism: Lagopus muta; assembly: GCF_023343835.1. NCBI lineage: Eukaryota > Metazoa > Chordata > Aves > Galliformes > Phasianidae > Lagopus > Lagopus muta. Next base: position 2,335,499 of record NC_064461.1, read on the forward strand.
TTCTGTGAGGAGGAGGAGAAGAGGGACTGGCGCTTTTAACCCAGAACTGCCATGCAAGTGCTGACTTTGGCAGTTCCTCAGAGCGTGACTTGAGATGAATCACCTCATCCTGTGTGCCACTTACCCCCATGCAAAGGGCAGCAGGAGATCTCTGCTCTCAAAATAGGAAGAAGCTGCTCTGCCCTCGTGATTCTCTGCAGGCGATCTGTGTCATCCCGTGCTCAGTGACAGCAGCTCTGGTGTCAAGGAAGCTGATGCCTATAAACAGGAGAAGGCACATTATTATCTACACAACAGGACTGCAGGGGACTTTGGCACTAAACATTTAAAGAGGAAAAAACCCTAAAGGTGACAATTTAGATCAAGAGAGCAGAGGGACGTTCTTCAGATCAGAACAGACCAGGTGCTTGCTACAGGGCAGAGCAATAAGGGTGCCAGATAGAAGGAACTGGATGTGAAGGACTGTGAACATATTTACAGCCATCTGGCATCCTCTAATTATCCAAAAGATGAGGCTGCCTGAGCACTCACCAAAATGTGGAGAGGGAGGGAAGGCAGGAGTCTGTTTGGACAGAGGATCTTGAGTGCTTCATGCTTTCAACGTATGTTTTTTGGAAATGTTTTATATCACTTCCTAGATTATTTATATTATTGGAGATATACAAAAATGGTTCCAGAAGAACACGGAAAGGCTACTCCTGTATTTTTCCTTCCAGGTTTCTCAAAATCATGTCACAGAAAAGAACTGTTTCCTGGACAGCAGCATCAACAACGAACCGGGGAAGAATCAAGAAAGCTCAATTTGTTCCCGTGTTCCACTGATCTGGTGTTAGCTTTATCTGAAGCCTTGCAGGATCTAGTGGAAAATCTGCAGCACCTGGAATCGTGAAGTTTAGGAAAAAAGTCCCAGGTTTTAAAACCGCAGAGGAAACATTTGAAAACAGTGCCATGGTGCTTACTCAGAAAGTAACAAGGAAACTGAAGTTTATGTTCTTAAACACAGGCATTATGCCCTCCCTGGCCTTAATGATGGTTTTCTTTTTTTTGAATGTCTGGATTCACCACCATCATGGTTGTGTTACCTTTAAATTGCTTTCTTGTGCTTTCTTTCTGTGAAGCAACAGTTCTTTTGTTGGTTTTAGCACTGTCCAGCTAGGAGGACGTGAGTAAGACCTTCCAGCTCAACTCCTTGTTTACAACAAAGCTAAACTCTCCTGCATGCTGAGTTTTAATTTACCGCTCTGCAGAAACACAAGCAGGACTACAGTCCTTGTACTGCAATGACAGTGTACCCCTTCTCCTGATAGGGATGAAAAATGAGAAGTGATCATTCATTGTGAGATCTTGAGTATGTTTTTGTCTCCTTTTTGATCTAGGACCCATCTTAAAGTCAAATGTAAAGGTTTAACAATGTTATGACCTCTGTAACATTTGCTGCTATGCCTTTTAAGATAAGAGTAGTCAAACGTCATGCCTTGGGCTGTAACTGATCACAGCGAGTATCAAGCTGCCTCTTTATTTTGTCCTTCCATCAGGAGCTAAATGGCACTGAGCTGACCTGTGCTGCTCTCATTCAGCCAGGAACAGGAGTTTAATGACAAATTATTGGTTCTGTCATGGTACAAAGTAAGATATTGGGTTTAATATGTGATATTTGTAGTTGCTTGCATACCACAGCAGATACCAAAGTATCTGTCATGCGCCCTAAGCAATCTGGAGCCTTCTTTCTCAATGGCAGGACAAGCACACCTCTAACACAGTTACATATTAACAGCTACAGCGCTGTTAATTGCGTGAAGCCAGGACAGCTGCTGCCATGGGTTTTAACCTCAGGCAACTTCTGCTTCTGCTCCCTGAAATGCAGTGCTGAGATGAACAAGTGATTTTAGCCACTTGTAAACATGCTCTGCCGAAACAAGAATCAGAATTCAACATCCAGAACAGAAATAAAAGATGATCATTAACTAAATGGTGCTCACCACCTCTAATTAGGAAGAGCAGGTCTGAGGACAGCACGTTACAGTTAGGGAAAAAAGCCATTTACTTTGGCAGGGAAACAAAAGATCTTCATGTTCAAATGTTTTGTATGAGCTGTCAAACCAAGGCTTCAGCACGCCTGTCATCAGGAAACTTGCAGTGGCACTGAGTGCAAGAACAGGCACCGCGAACGCCGTGTTCTGACAGCTTCCAATCACTGATTTCTTGCATTTTCTGCTTTTGATTCTTTCCTATACTTCATAAAATTGCTTTTCACCCTCCTGCCCGCGTGCTTTTCACATTCTTAGTGAGCCATAATCTCTACACAGCATTTTAAGTCTCACAGTGTGCTTGTCATTAAATCTATTGGTGCCGGATTCATTTTTAAATACATTTGTGTAGTTTGCAGGTACTACAGCCTAGCTGTATTTCCCCCCCCTTCTGTTACACTTTCTTTCTGGTCTACCAGCCTGTTTGCCTTCTCTTTTTTGGTCCTTTATGGGATATGCGGAAGTGCTGCACCAAAGCATCTTCACTTCCTCAATTTTGATTTGGTCTTTTCTACTCTTTTGCAAAACAAACAAATGAAAACCAAACCACCAAACGAAAGCAAAAAAACTTTTGATTCTACATTTGATTGAATTCTTTGCTTGTTTGTGTCCAAATGGCTTTAGTGCCACCTTTCAAATAAGAAACACCAGATACCAGGGTTGCTCTGAAAGTTATGCGTCCTATTTTATTCTGTTGGCCCACAGCTTCAGAAGCAGAGGTTGGTGGTATGGCAACAAACAACGAACCTTCCCAATAATATTCCATCACATTTTGTTGCTCCATGAAATAGTGCCATTGTGTTCTTTGTGTCCATTGTAGTTTCCATGGAAATGAACAGGAGGCATTACTTTTGAAGCGACCTACATAGCTTGTATTATTACTTACATTATGATCCCTTCTGTCATTTGTGTCCAAAGCCACCGGTCGCCATTAAGCTGTAATGTGCCAGCAGTTCTGGTTTGCGAGCTGATCTTCACAGTTTCATGTTGATGATGTCTGCCTCCATGTGTTGCCTCTTCTGCTGTACAAACATCAGAAACCTTTTGCTGTGAGGCTGCACAGCACTGCCCATGGCTCTGGGCTGCAGCCCAGATCCCACAGATCTGAAGTGGCTGAGAGCAGAGCCATGCTGCTGTGTTCTGATTACCTGTATGAGTGCAACAAGCAGTTACTTATGTAAACGCACTGCTCGCTCTGAAGTCCAACCTTTGCTTTCCAGGGCACTTAGATGATATATAAGCAAAGTTTTGGCAGTAATTTCACTTCATTCTTTGTCCTGCATGCAGCTTATGGGAAGGTGAATGAAAAGTTGTGTTGCTCTGCCCTCTTATGATGGTACCATATTTCCAGCTGTTTGTGACCAGGCATGTCCTGCCTGCAGTTCAGAGGCAGGCTTTTATGTTAACATACATGACAGGCATATGGATCCTAAGTGACTACATTTAACAGTATTGATTTCATATTGAGGCACACATTTTTGTATCACCCACTTGTTTCCTGGTAGGAAGGAGAAGAAGGAGATGCCAGGGAGCTGCCAGCTACGATAGGAAATGTTGTTGATGCTCAGAACACCTGATGGCTACAAAGACAGACTGACAGCTCAGCGTGTGGCACTTTCTGACACAGGCCAATAATTAACCTGATTGCTTCAGTTGTGTTAGAGGTGAGTACGTGCTGCCCCTTTTGATAAACAGAAAAATTTTCCTTACTGCATTCAGTTGTCATTCACTTCTAGCTTGGCATCCTCCTTCAAGGCACCTGCTGCTGCTTTGTGCTCCAGAGTAACACACAGCTCAGTTACTAAGTGTAATTTGTTCTAATTCTGCTCACAGACCCTGGAGAGGAGAAACACCTCCCAGAAACCATCAGTTCCTAAGCATGAGATTTGGTTATGTTATCTCAGCATGCGCATCCTGGCCCAGATTTTGAGCTGCAGCTGTGTTGTGCCACAGGGCCTGGCTCTTGCCTAATTTAGAGCAATGGCAGATTAGGGATCCTTACATTCACTATGGTACAACATTAATCCAGCACAGCTCCGTTTTCCCAATAATTGGCTGCAGTAAGCTCAGAAGGAAGATGATAGGAAAGTGGCTATCCATCAGCTGGGAAACTCCAGGGCAGATAGGAATACACCAGCGACTGGATCTGGTGAGATTACAGCTGCTTTATGCAATTAGAGAAGATAAGCTACAGGACTGGGTCCTCCACTGCAACTTACTGAGGCTGTTCTGGCCCAAAGGATGTAACTAATTACTATTATTACTTATGTATTTAGGAAATCATCCACTAAATTTAGTAAATGCAATAGGATTGGAAGTGTGTTGTCTTGGATGATGTGTTACTATAAACTGTAAGCAAGCTGTGATAGGATCAGAATATTTGGGAAAGAAGAATGAATGAAAACAAACCCCCAAACCACAAATCCTGGGTATGAGACCAATTCCTACGTGACCAGACCTATATTTCTACAACGAAAACTGTTTTGAAAATAAAGTGCCGCTGTAAAGCTGTTGGACGAGTAAAAGAAAACTTTCTTTGAAGTTTTCCTAGGAATCTGAATGATATCTGTGGGGGAAAAAAAAAAAAAGAAAAAAAAGGTGTTAATTTGTGGTACATTTACTGCCATTTCAGTGAGCAACATGTGCTTAGGAGGAGGGCAGGTCAGCATTGCTGGGAAGGACAGCCCTAAAGGGTCAGCATTCCACCAATCCAAGAGCGGATTTTTACCATAAAGCACAGCTGGGAGCTTTATGGATTCCTCCAATGTAGAGCTGGGCTGTGCTGCACACAAAGCACTCCCAGACGGTACTGCAGGAGTAACGATCAGCACAGTGCCAAGAAAAGCTCTCGTCCTTCAAGGGCAAGTTAAATTGGAGAGAGGTGAAGCAATCACAGTACTTTGTAGTCTTTCTACTTAGGCTACATTAAGTGATACCTCCTATGATCATCTCAGAAATTCAAAACATGTATGGGAGAACAGAAAAAAACGCTCCTTACTTTTTACAGGGCGCCAAAACATTGTGCCAGTGGCCTCATTGTGTGTGAGCCCCAAGCGTGAGACTGACGACCAAATCTTTTGGACAGATTATTTGGAAGCTTAAATGAAGAAGCGAAGGCAAACTCCTTTTTTTTTTTTTTTTCTTTCTGTAAAAAATGTGGAGTACGAATTTCACAAAGCTGACGCACACCAGACAGTGTCGCACAAGATCCTGCAGGCTGCTGCATGAATGAGGGCTTTCAGGCCCCGCACACTGCGCTGTTGTTCCCCAAGCTGTCCTTGCTGCTCACTAACACTCAGCTGGCAGGAGCAGAGGTTGCTGCACCAAGTGCCATTTGTGTGTCAGCTCAAAAAAAGTGGAACTCTCCTTACAGCTGTTCTCTTCAGTACTTCCTACCGAGCACTGAGGATGAAGACACACGATATTCTGCTAAATTAAAAGCACGGAGTTTGATGAGCTCAGTTGTCAGGGTCAGCACATTCAGAATTCATCACACCTAGTTTGTGCGTTCCGAAAACTTCTCCCCACCCTGAGCAAATGCTCCCAACTGAATTGAGCAGAAAGAAACATTTTTAGAACGCAGTTTTCTGCCACAGCTCCGTAACGAAGGGGAAAATAACAACTTATGGGCAGCTTCTGGCTGTTGCAAAGACAGGGATTATAGATAAACCACTGGAACAAGCAGAAACGTTGTATATTAAACCAAATCATTTATTAGATTCTCAACTAGAATTGTTGAGATTTATTGGCTGCATTTTCAATCTCAGAATAGCAATTTTGAATAAATGAATGCAGCCAAAGCGTCCAGAGCGCACCGAAACGCGTCACTTCCAAACGTCCTCTCGTCTCCTTTACAAACGGCTCGGTCCTCCGGCAGAGCTCCGTTGCCGCGTGGATGCTGCCCTCTGGCGCTCGTTACTCCAAGGGCCGGATCCCGCTGCCCGCCCGCCTGCAGACCTTCGGTGTCCCGAACTGCACCGCTAAGAAATGCTGAAAGAAATCTCCAAAACCATGAGGAGATGTGGCATCAGGGAACTGCTGCATGTATGCATGTATGTATGATGTATATATGTATGTTTGTACGTACGATGCATGTATGTATGATGTATGTGTGTATGATGTATTTATGTATGTTTGTACGTATGATGCATGTATGATGTATGTATGTACGTATGTATTATGTATATATGTATGATGTATGTATGTATGTTTGTACGTATGATGTATGTGTGTATGTATGATGTATGTATGTTTGTACGTATGATGCATGTATGATGTATGTATGATGTATGATGTATGTACGTATTATGTATATATGTATGATGTATGTATGATGTATGTATGTACGTACGTATGATGTATGTATGATGTATGTATTTATGATGCCTACTTTCTCTGCCTTCGCCACCCTTCCTATTCGCTGGGTTAAATGAGAAAATAAAGCTGCTGCAGCAGCACCACGTAGGTGCTTCCCAAGCGGCCAGAGACTCGTTTTGCCGGCCCTGCACAGAGCTGTGCATGCTCTCCTTAACAGAGGAGGCAGTGGTGTCTGAACAGGGAGAAAACAAACCGCTGGGAGGCTCAAATCTGCCAGACGAGGTCGCTCCGGAGCAAGATGCGGGAGGTTTTCCCCTTCCGCCTCGCCGGGGGTTTTCACGGATGGAGAAATGTAACGATCTTTATTCCGAGCGTCTCAGCATGAAGTTTTTTTCTATCCTCCCAGAACACGGAATTATGTATTTTCTGATGGCCACTTTCCCCCAAAAGCATGAAAGAATGTATTTGTGACACTGGCTTCTGACGGTGTGACCAGCAGAGGACAGGACAGGCCCTGATTTGGGGATTCGCAATACACAGCTCTTAGTTTTGAGTGCTCCTGACTTTGTTAGCTTCATCGCTGCTCTCCATCACTGCAGTGATGCAAGACAGCTGCACGCAGTCCATGTATTTGCAAGTGTCCATTGGTGCTCTGGTCAAAGAGAAGTGACTGGCTCTGAGCACTGCTGCTGACACCCAAATAATTTGTCACTGCTGGAGCAGCTAATAGTCATGAAGAACTGGGGAAAAAATCCTGTAGCTGACTGTACACTGCGAGTTCCTTCAGCTTTCTTCTTTTCAAATCACGCTGTATTGGAAACATCTGACAGACAGCAGCTTCCACATACATTCAAGAATAACAAAACCAGGTTATTGCTTGTTAAAGAAAATTGAGTCTTAATAAACAGATTTGCTTCCACTTTCGCAACTGTGATTTCTCTTAGCTTTGCTTACCTGATTCTGAATTCTGAGGGAGGGGGTGATGGTGCCTGCCCACGACAATGTGGGCACAGCATCCACAGAAGGACGCGGTGCTGCCCTGAGATGTGCTGGCCATACTGCAGCGCACTTAAAATCTAACGCCAAGGAGCCAGGCATCACTGAAGCAACAGGAGAAGGCAACGGGAAACGCAAGGGAAATACATAAAGGAATTAAGGAGTTATCCTTCCGGTGACGAGGCCAGCTGCCCAGCTGACATGCCTCTACATCAACGCTCACGGCGTTTCATGGGAAACAAACAGGAAAGGCTGGAAGGCACCACGCTACTAAAAAACGATGACATAGTTGCTGTCACCAAAACCAGCTGGGGCTGATCAACCTGGAGAATAGAAGGCACCAGGGACACTGAGAGCAGCCTTTTGGAATCTAAAGGGGAGCAGTAAGAAAGAAGGGATGGAGTCTTTAGCAGAGTTTGTTGTGACAGGACAAGGGGAAACGGCTTCAAACTAAAAGAGGGGAGATTATAGGACATATATGGAGACATTCAAGGTCAGGCTGGACCAGGCTCTGAGCAACCTGACTGAGCTGTGGCTGTCCCTGTTCACTGCAGGGCATTGGACTAGATGACACTGAAACAGCCCTTTCGACTCAAACGATTCTATGATTCTACTGTGATTTGTCCATCAGTAATTCCATCAAGAGTGTGGGCAAATCTTCCTGAAATTAAAGATGTAGGTCTAAGAGTACTACTCCTCTAAACACTACTAAATGCTAAGTAATTTCAGCATTCAGAGGCAGATTCAGCACGACTGAAGCAGGCTCTTGGAATTGCAGAACAGAGCTCCAAGTCCTTTGCTAGCAGCAGATCACAAGCAGCACAGCCATGAGCACTGGGATTCCCAGCTCTCTCTCTCCTTACCTGGCCCTCAGAGGCTTGCTCAGCACACTGCATGCTGCTGCAGCCTCTTCCTTTCAGAGGTTAAAGAGAGCTGCTGCTGCTTTCCAGTTCTCCCTCATATAATCCCTCTTTTTAAAACGCTTTTTAAAATTCTAATATACTCTGAAATATACGCACATACGCAGCAAAGAATATTTGCACTAACTTTTCACGTAGAAGTGATGTCTGACATCATGTACATACTTTGTACCATTAGAAATTCAGGTATACTAGAGAGAGGAAAAAGAAATATTGGGGCATTTGCCAAAGTTGCAAATAAAGCTTTTAAAAGACCTGCAGTGAAAGACATGCAGCAAGAACTTCCAAACTGTAACGGTCGTCTCAGTGGGTGGTTCATGTCTTCATGATTCCGCACTTTGTTCTAGGAAATATTTTTGCTTTTCAATAGCATGATGTTCCTGGCATTTCCCTTGCCGTGAAAATGTTGAATCTTAATGCAGAAATTACGCAGAAATTTAAGCCTACAGCTATTCAGAAATCCAGAGCAGAGGTACATTAATATTCTTTCTCCTTCCATCCCTTCTGATTCTTACAAAGGCATGACTAGTCTGCTCAGATCTCTGCTTTGAATAAGGAGGAACTCTAGATGTCTGCAAAAAAAGAGAGGCTCTCTCAGGGAAAGCCTCTTATTAATCGTATTAAACACGTGGATGTCGGAGGTTTCAGTAACAACCAACCCTACAACCCCTGGCAATATGCATCAATTGAGATGGAAATACCCCTCATTATAGCACAAGATAAAATACTTTAATCTCACACAGTCTGCGCTTCAAAGAAAGCAAGCCCCAATCTTTTTTTTTGTTATCATTTATTTTTTGTTACCTTTAACACCAAAAGCTGTAAGCATTTCAAGAGGTGCGATCTCAGGCTGCAGTGACACAAACCTCAGCATGAGCACTGGATCGACGCACACGAGCAGTGTGATCACACTCAACGTTTAGCATAGTGTGATTATTTACAGGGAAGACTTAAAGAACAGTATGGGCTCACCAGGCTCCCGAATCCCAGAAGCACAGCCACCCTTCCTTCCATCTCTTCCCATTCAGCCTGTTTCATTTTCGTCTTGTTTTGCTGATAAATTCTTCTCGTTTGTTTGCAGCTGGTGACGGTTCGGCTGTTCTGCTTTGTGCAGAGTTGGGTACATCAGAGAACTGGGAGTTGATATGGAGAAACCAAGCACCTGTTTGCTTGTAAATGCTTATGAAAATCTCGTTACATATATATATATATATATATATATATATGTAAAAAAAATATATATTTTTTTACATATATACATATGTAAAAAAAAACCGTAAGTGTTGGTGTAGTGCATACATTTAAGGAGTTACACTTATTCACTACTCTGACAAGAATTAACTGGGACTAACAGTTATTGAGATTCAAATGCAAAGAGAGGTTCCAGACGTTATGCAAAAGGCTTTCCTGTAAGTGGAGAAGACTTAGCAGTATACACTTTAAAATAATTAGAAGCACTAAGCTATAAATTTCTATTTTGAAACACACACATGGGTGCTGATTTCGTATAACCTGGACTCTTCTTTTGAGGTGCAAATGCACGTTACTGCTGTGTAATCTTGTTTAACTGTGTGCACTGTGACAAAGCAAACTGCTTTGTGATGAGGAAAAGCTTCATAAGAGGAACTCTATTGGAACATAGGATGGCTTAGGCTGAAGGGAACCTTAGAGCCCGTCCTTTCCAGCCCTGGCTGAGGGCTGGCTGCCCCCCAGCTCCGGCTGCCCAGGGCCCATCCACGGCCTTGGGCTCCTCCTGGACCATGGGCTCCTCCTGGACAGGGCGCCCGCAGCTCTCCAGGCAGCTCTGCCAGGGCTTCACTGCCCGCTGAGTGAAGAATTCCTTCCTAACACCTGACCTAAATCTCCCCCCTTTTAAATGAAAACCACCCCACCGTCCTATCGCTGCCAGGCTGTGTAAAAAGAGGGGGACTGACTTTGATCAGACTGATAAGGGGGAATGGCTTTAAACTAACAGAGGGGGGACTGAGGTGAGATGGTGGAAGAAATGCAGTCTTACAACATTTTGAAATGGGTTTGTGCTCACGAAGCGCGTGTTAACTGCTGTCAAATGTGAACGACTGGAAGACAGCAAACAAAAGCGTATTTCAGTAGCATTTCAAAGCAGTAAGAAAGTTCAAATATTTAATGGTGTGATTTCACCAGGATGAGCAGCATCAGCAGGAGGAATACTGGTTCTTTCTAAACAAATGAGTGCTTTTCTCTCCTGGAAGCTGGGATGGAGATGAGGGCGGCTTGGTGAAGCTGAACTTTTCCCCTGCACTTCGGAGCGAGGGTTTCTCTGTGATTCACTTTTAATCACAGATCCCACAGCAAAGCCCAGCTGCGCGCATTCTCCCTCACACAGGACGTCAGAAACATTATTCCCGTGTGCGCCTGGACTCGGAAATACACTTTGCGTTCTCCCACGGACACAGAGCTGGAGGAGCACGGCGGGTGACGGCACCGCTCCACCTCAGCCGTTACGGAACGGCCGTGAGGAAAACCGCGGCCGCCCCTCAAATCCGCCCCTGCCGCGCGCGGGGTCGGGTGGGAAGACGGGAGCGCGCGGATGGGCGGAACTGCGGCAAATCTCAGCCAATCAGAGGCGGGGTTACGGCTCGGCCCCTGCTGCCCGGAGCCAGGAAACCCCGTGGGTAACGGATTCCCGTTCCGCTGGGCCCCGCGCGCCCTAGGGCTGGGGGGAAGGGGGGGCTGAGGCAGGGCGCCCCTCCCCGCTATGGGAAGGAAAGGGAGGGGCGTGGCTGGAATGGGGAGATTTTCACAGAATGGCCAGGGTTGGAAGGGACCTGAAGGATCGGGAAGCTCCCCTGCCAGAGGCAGAGCCACCAACCTCCCCACGTTTCACAGCAGCCCAGGGCCCCGTCCAGCCTGGCCTCCAACACCTCCAGGGATGGACGGGGCATCGCAGCCTCTCTGGGCAGCTGTTCAGCTCCTCACCGCACTCACAGCACACAACTTCCCTGACACCCAGCCTCCAGCTGCCCTCCCTCCACTTCCAGCCATTCCCTGGCCTGCTCTCATCTCCCCTTTCCAAGAGCTGCCTCCCCTCCTGGCTGCAGGCTCCCTGCAGGCACTGCAGGCTGCAATGAGGTCACCCCGCAGCTTCTCCAGGCTGAACGAGCCCAGCTCCCTCAGCCTGTCTTTTGAGCAGGCTGCAGCAGGCAGCTCTCCTTCCAGAACCACTCCAGAGCATCAGCCCCCACCCAGCCAGTTTTCCCCAACTTGGAAGATGTGCCCACACAGCACTATGTTCCATGGAATCATAGGATGGTCAGGGCTGGGAGGGACCTTAGAGATCCAGTTCCAACACACAGAATCACAGATTGGCAGGGACTCAAGGATCACAGATCTCCAGCCCCCCCACCACGCACAGGGCCACCAACCTCCTCATTTAGCAGCAGCCCAGGCTGCCCAGGGCCCCATCCAGCCTGGCCTTGAACACCTCCAGGGGCGGATGGGGCATCCATAGCCTTTAGGCAGCTGTGCTAGGCCTCACCACCCACTGAGTTAATAATTTCTAATTAAGATCTAACCTAAATTTCATATTCTAGCTTAAAGCCATCCCCCCCCCCCCCCGCCACTATCAAGCCATGTAAGAAGCCTGCCTCACTCCTGCTTAGATGCTCTCAAGTACTGACTGGAAGGCTGCAATCAGGACTCCAAGCTGAACAAACCCAACTCCCTCAACCCATCCTCACAGGAGAGGTGCTCTAGGCCTCAGATCATCTTTGTGGCCTCCTCTGGACCTGCTCCAAAAGCTCTGCATCCTTCCTGTACTGGGAACATCCTCTCTTTGCCAGAATGGCACATCTCAAGTTTAGTTAAAATCACCGTTATCCTCCAAAAGCACACTGGCCTTGCTCTAGTCAGCCCTCTTCGCCTTTGCTTTACTGGGCAAACTGGTGCACAAGGAGCATGCAGCCGGTGTGGCTTCAGAGACAGGCAACTGCCCCCCTCACCCTTTCTGCCCAGAAAACAACCATCCATTGATCTGCTGATCACCCATCTAGTACAAGAAAAGTGTGTTTAGTTACTAGCTTTTTCAAGTGTGCCCAGAGAATTCTTGCCAAGAATGCTGGACTAATCCAGATAAAATAAAATAAAGACAATGCAATGTCCACAGGAAGGGGAAAAAAAAGAAAAAAAAAAAAGCACTATTCTTCAATGAGCAGTCACTTATGCACACCAAGGCAGCTACTTCGAAGAGCTGGGGCTGTCAGACATCAAGTCGACGCTATAAAGAACAAAATGCAGACTGACTCTTGATTTTTTTCTTTTTTTTCAGATTCAGCCAAACTAACTTCACTCAAATGGTGTGGATTTATAGAGAACACAAAGGCCTCCTCAGCTCCAATATTTCTATATTAAACCCATCTGGAAGCACTAAGTGAACTACCCAAACAGTGGTACAAACAGTTTGGGTTGTACATTGTGTCCTGCATCAACTACAACATTACCAGGAAATACAATACCACTAAATACAAAGTCTAACCCCAGAAGTTCTTCAGTAGCAAAAGGACACCAGGAAGACTTACCTCTAACTGCATTCCTGAAGGAACACAGCCTTCTCTTTGCAGACATACTAAAAGAAGTAATTCAATACAGCAGTCTCAATTTATTTGAAATAATTCAGTTTGAAAACTTTTTAATTTAAAATTTACAGCACACGTAGGGAGGAAACATGTCTTGTTACAACTAAAAATTATCAGAAGAGTGCTGCAGGGTTGCTTAATTTAACACTGTCATGGCTTTATTCAAAACACAGTTGCACAAAATCAGTTACTCCAAAGTTTAAGGAAAGAGTCTGATAAGGAACCAAAACACACTATATACATACTGCCATACAAAGAGCATTGAAGTAGGACAAAACCTCTACAAAATATAAAACCCACCCTTACATATTTGCATGAAAAGTCCACCCACCAAGCAAAAAAGTTTCAAAAGTTATCTGGAGGCTCTGTATTATTTATTTTTTAAAAAATGCTATGCTGTTTAATTGCATGCCAAGCTGACAAATATGAAATGATGCTTAGATGGTAATGCTGAGGAAAAGACAGAATTACTCAGGAATTAAGGTTCGTGTCGACCTGCGGAAAATCAAAGTCCGTAACACCAGGAGGTCACAAAGCAGGCGCACCTCAATCAGCGCTGCGCAACGCTGGGTGCAGAGGGAGCGGCCTCTCCTCGCCTGCACACCATGAAGGGACAGCTTAGGATATTTGTAGAGACACATGCAAGAACAGGAGGGGATATTACAACTGATTCTAAGAAACCAGGCGCAGATTACTCTGATATTCCAATTCAATAGGAGGGGATATTACAGTCAGTTTCAAGAAGTTGTTACAATATTCTCCACCCCAGTTGCTGAGTTATCGTGACTTGCAGGTTTTATTTCTTGCTGCAGTGGCACAGTGTGAACCAGTAGGTGAGCACAAGAGCCTGGAGTGGTGAGAGGTAAGGCCGCATTCCTTGGCTCACCCCCCATCCCTCCCTGTCCCGTCTGTTTTGCCTTTGGTCACTCTGCACCCCCTCACCTAGCTCATAATTAATTACCTAGTTCATAATTCAGCTAAATGCTGTTTTGAAACAATTCTAAAGTAATATGTTCCACACCAGCATGAGGCTCAGATTTTGTAGACGTAGCAGCTGATGCACTGCACTGCAATTTGATTTAGGAAGTGTTCAGTCTGCATATCAAGGGAAAGTCTGCTTACCCCACTGAAGCTCATTTTGCTTTGTCACATTAACTCAGTGTTAAAATTAGACTGACTTACTGAAATGTGACTGGTACTGAAATAATTTTAATTCAGAATAGTAAACGTTCCCATTTAAAACTAATTTTATATGCATCAGTAAGAGACAGTTAAGGAAAACCCTGATAATGAAGTACTTTAAAAGTGCACGCTCACAAATAGCAATTTTCAGTCATCCACGGAGATTAAAAAAAAAAGCAACAAGGTGGAAAAACACTTTTCTATCTCAAAGCTGATCACAAAACAACTGCCTCGAACACAGAGCCTCCACGACAAGATAGGATGTGCACTTACCTAAGATTTCTATTCATTCAGTATTCATACACAAACACAGGAACTTAAGATTGTGGTTGCAAACGTAGTTTTACCACTACTTTTCTAGTGTCTTTACAGATATCCATGAAAAATTGCCAAAATTTTAGTCAGTTTATTTCCAAGTCTATTGCCATCTGCCTGACTCATTTCATACAGACACCGTCAATGGCTGGCTATGCTTCACAGCTACATGAGAAACTGTAATTTAAGGCTCTATTTGGGGAAAAAAAACACACACAAGAAATTGGGCTTTGCAGAACAACTTCAACCCTGCAGTATCTAAACTTAAGAGCAGGAAGTCGCATTTAAAAAGTCTGCTAGTGTGTGAAATACCCTATTAAATATTCACAAACAACCAGTCTATGGGTGACTGACTTTTACTTAGGTCCAGGAAATCTCCCTCCTCCCCACCCTCGTTGTCTCTCCCCTCTTAATGACAGCTACCATCAACCAAGACAGATACAAAAATAAGTCTCTTGAATAAAGCTGTGTGTGATATTTGGTTCAGTACCTACATGAAACAATGTCAATTAGTTTTATATCAAGACTACCGCTTTAAATCCAAATAATGACTGGAAAACAAATGCTGTACGTCTGAGCTTGCTTTGCTGTGGCTCAAATGGAACACATGAATCCACTGGGCAGAATTATTTCGGCCTCTTGGTCACAACCAGGCTGCTAGAAGAGTCTGCACGCCTCCTGTACTGCCGCCAACCGTAAGCAATGGAACAAGGCTCTGCAGCCATTCAGTATAAAAGCCCGGAATGATCAGCTAGTGCTACACATGACCTGAACATTTTGCCTACAACCAGACTTAAAAAATTTAAGAGGCGACCTGTAAGGAAAGACTCCCTTATGTGCATCTTTCCCTCTTATAAAAGCATGTGGGGTAATCTGGAAAGTGTGCTTGAAGGAGTTACCCGTCAACTTCTGCATTAGAAATGCATACATCTGATAGCCAAGCACAATGACTGCAGAACTCCTGAAGTGACAACGCAACAGCTAGATGAGTGAAAGTTCAAACACTTTTTGTAAACCAGTTTAAAACTAGAGATTAGTTACTTCTGTTCATACCTACAATGACTCTGTGTTTTGGAGAGAAGTTTGAGAATTACAGCCCTCTCAGTTTGCCACGATGTCTTTGGGAATGTATCTTCAGCAAACACCCAACTTCTGAACAAGCAGGAAAAAAAATAATCTCCTGAAACCCATTTATGCTTTGCAATGTTAGCATGCAAATCAGGGTAGAAGACTTTAAGAAGTTACAGGAGTCACCTTTACAAAAGCTGAAGCAAAGCACAACCTAGCTGTTGAATTCAAACAGAATCCCTGGTAAACTCAAGACTGCTGTCAACTCCTCATTTGAAACAGACTCGAATTTGCCACGTAGCATTTCCGAGTTCAACTTTTTAAGTATAAAAACCTGAAAATCTTGAAGGAAATTTATGATATTAAATCCATGTAAGATAGGTGTTTTAACTCTGGAGAAATGATGACCAACACAGCAAGCTTGTATAAAATTAAAGAGCTCCTAATAAAACTCTAAGGGAAAAACTAGACAATGGCTTCAGTGAATATATTGTTGAAAATCTTTTTTCTACATATAGGTTCACTAACAGGCTATTATATCTTATTTGGAATGATAAAAAGGGCAAGAATAGTAAAACCACACTTCTATAAAAAGTTAACATTTTCTGTAGGGACATCTATGGTACATGGAGACATACAGATCTGCATAATCACTATTGCGTGTTCTGAAACTTAAGAATCTGATCCTACGTCGTCTATAACAAATTAATCATCCTCTTCCTCGCCTTCATCTTCAGGATCTCGTTTCCTCTTCTCCCCTCGAACACCCTCTGCTAAGGAAAAGATCTCATTACATCCCATTCACACACACACAGTGTTAAAGTGTTCAGCAAATGCAGTGGAAACCGATTGCTGCGCGAGGCTGATGTGCTGACCACTGCGCCGTGGGGTGCCCGTGGTTCTCAAAAAGATCATTTACCTTACTTTGCATAGTTCAGGCAGGCTGCATTCAACTAAATATACACTAAGCATTACAGAACATTAAGTGAGATGCACCAGTGATAATATAAATACGTATATAAATGATTGTTAGCATGTACTTAAGAACTGAAGTATTTTTTCCACCCCTCTGAATTTCTGAAGGCGCATGCATCCAGCCCCAAACCCAGCAGTTTCTGCAGATACCAAATCAAATCTGTTCTGATCTCTCTCCACTTGAGAAACTGTTTCTTGGATAAAAATCTCTCAGCTTATTCTTAGAAATACGCCCAGCTCAGCCAGTGGACTGTGCACTCTTGTGGTGGAATCACGAAATGCAATCCTGTCAAACCTAAGAGATTTAATTGCCAGCACTCATTTCCTGGCTAATTAGCCATCCTAACCACCCGCTTTGTAGTCTTTATAAATTTGAATGCTGCAATTGCAAATGGGAAGAATTCAGTATTGCTACTTCAGATTTCCAGTTTTTCAAGAGCAAGACACATCTCCAAAAACTGCTCCATTAAGCCAAGCGTACAAATCAGATGGGCACTAATGTAACAAGAAAGTTTAGAAATTTAAACAAGAGAAGGAAAAGCCAGCTGACTTTCAGATGAGGCCTGATATATTTATTTTCTGAAGGAATTCAGCAACTGCTGGCTGGTAATAAGCTGGTGGTCCTACACGGTGCCCATCTCACCACGTGGAACACAGAGATGCGCACAACTAGGCAACCCATCTCTCGGCCCACCAAGCACAGTGCCTGATAAGAGCACGAGAAGCAGGAATTAGCCTTCTGTCAGCACTGCAACTTCTTTCCCTGTGCTCCAAAACAGACAAGGAGCTTCAAACTTAAGGCTGGTCCTGACCCTGAAAGGTCTGCAAGTCTCAAACAAGGTGCAAGTAAGAATGAGTAACACATCTGTCCTGCTTATCTTCTGGCACTGAAAGATGAAATAGTTTGCACCCTAGAGTTTCCTCTCAGGTGAAAAGTTTCTGTAAGGAAGGAAGGAAGCCATTTTCATCTCGATAGAGGACTGCAGCTACTGGTCCTCCCGACGCTTTGCCAGTGAAGGTATTGCAGTGGCTGTGCTGTGCACATACAAAGCATACACAAGTGTCCATCAATCTCCTCTCCCTCTTGAAAAACAAGTATTTCTGCCTGCAGACAAAATGCAAGCTCTTTCATTTTAGAAACATACTTCAGCAGAAGTCTTGGAAAAGTGTCGTTCCTCTCTTCTTTTTATTTTACAACAGAGGAGAAAAAACACCAACTACTACAGAGTTGCTATGCTACCTTCTCAGGCCCTTGCTTGAGCTTAGTATGTCTACAGAAACCAGTCAGTGCTTTTTGTCAGCAAAGTTCCACATCCCAGACTTGTTAGGTTACAGAATAACAGTTTTAGTCAACATTAATACTTCAGCTGAGGACTTACCTTCTTCCTCCTCATCACCTCCCTCTTCAACATAGTCATCATCATCATCTTCATCCTTCAAAAAAAATTGTGAAATATTTGTAAAGAATCGCAGCATACACAAACTTTGCTGAAATGCTGATCCTAAGAAGGAATTTAAAACATTTCAGTCTCTTCAGAGCAGCAGCACAAGTATGGAGTTACACTTGTAAGAGTGCAGAAGACAACAAAGCATGTGGTTAGAAGAACAAAATGCACATAAAAATGGAGTTTAGATGAAGATTTTCTGCACATCCCTGGGAAATGAAGCTGGTATGATGTCAACTCTTATCAGCAGTAACAGAAGTGACATCATTTTTGAAGTGACAGAATTTTAGATGTGAAACATGGGAGCTGCTTGCTACAGACTCGCTTACAGAATTTCACACATTCTCCAACTGAAAGTCTTGAAGCTGCCAAAGAGGAGGACCAAATTGTGACTCCTGAGCCTGACTTCCATGAACCACAGGAACTGCAAGAATCCATCCATAACCCTAAAAACCACGTGCGTTTCCTTATTCTAGCTTAATATTCTCTACTTGCTTCATGGCAAAGTCTTACCTAGCAGGCCCTGGGACTGATTTTCATAGCTTTTCAACACCATCACCAGACAACACTCAAAAAAAGCGCAGCACTATTTACTCCAGCAAAAAGCAGACCTTCCTTCATCTCACCTGAAGCACCAGCAATGCGCTGTTGCTGCGTTCCCCCCTCTTTTAGAAGACCAACCTGACCTCTTCAATTTCCCAAAATGAATTTATTCTACTTCATGTATCTAACTTGAGTGTTTAATTGGTAGTAGAGCATGGTTTCAAAACACTGGGCAAAACCAACTCTTTAATTTACAGGGAATAAAACGATGCTGGCATCCTGCAGCCTGAAGGGGTGAGATGAAAGTGAAGCACGCCCAGCAGGTCAGCCAGAAGCACCTTCATAACTGACAGCCAGCACTCACGTTCAGGTCAGTACTGCCTATTTCAGTGAAAGCAGCACTCTAAGATACCTCACTGCATCCAGCTGTGTTCACAATACTCGGCGCCTACAGATTTAAGTGAACACAGAACTCTGTAGGCAGTTTCTCCCCATTGTCTGCATTTGGTAGAGAATACTAACTTCACCTTAACCTCTCTTTACCTGAATCTCTTCTTTCATCAGGTATGAAAGACCAACTTCCTCCTCCTCTTCACCTTCCCCAAGATCTGAGCCTCCATCATCTTCATCATCTTCTTCTTCATATTCTCCTGGGGGACCGGCTTCATCCTCATCTTCATCATTGTCATCTTCGTCTCCTTCAGAAATGAAAAATGCACTTAATATGTTGCAATTAAGTTTCATTAACTCCTCTTCATGCAAACTAACATGTGCCAGTTTAAGCCAGTTCTAACGCTTCTTCCAGTTTTGTTTTTTTTTTAATGCAGGTTCTGTGGGAAACAACTGTGATTGAAATCAAGTTAGCTGCTGTAACAATTCTCCTTGAAGAAAGGCTACTGACTTTTTTTACATCACAAGCTTCAGGCAAAATTCTTGATGTCTGAAGCAGCTGCATATGTAAATTCCTGCAAGGGAGTAGAAACTGTAACCAGTGGAAAAGCAGCTTGTCTGCAAAATGAAACCCCAAAGTACTTAAGGGTAAATATAATATATCATGCTCGTTCTGCCTGTTTTTTAATCCCTTACACTGAAACACCTACTGTCCCAAAGAGATGATCTCTCATTGCTTTTCTGTCTGGAGCACACCACCATGTTCATGCTTCCAATTAAGTGAATTAGAAGAAATGATGAGGTGACTCTACAATTCATTTTCAAATTCATATTAATTTTCCTATGCATTTTCCACTCTTGAGTTTAGTTCTACATTTATGTTATAGACTTTTGGCTCTCACCAAATTATTTTCTGCATGGATTTCCAGACTGTGACACGTGGTTACTACTGGGCACTGCTGACCCAGCACGTGGCAGTGGCAGCCACTAGCTAATGAATTAAAGCCAGAAGAAAGCACTGGAAGCCTCACCCATTAGAGGACATAACCCAAATTTAGCAAGTTATTTATTTGGGCGCACACACAACACCACAACAAGAGCCCTATCCTGCTTGCTAACACTCAAATACATTTTGGATGTTTACTCCTAGCAGTTTTGCCTCTGATAATTATCCACTAAGCCAGGTTTCCAGAAGAACATGTGCTTCTCCTACCATCACATCAACACAGATGTGTAGCCACGCACTGACAGACCTACTCCTATGGGTTTCATTTCAGACTGATTAACAGCAATGAGGAAAACAACAGAAATAGCCTTGTTAGTCACTGAGGTCAGATCAAAAGGGACCGTACAGCTTTTATGCAGAAATTTGTGTCATACTTCAGCAACTCCCCTTTGTTTTGCGTTCTTTCCATAGGGAAACACCATAAAAGCTGTTGTCCCCTTGCTCTGCATCAGTTCTGCTAACTACATTACTGCTGGCAATAATATGTTTTAGGAATATTGCTAATCTTTGCAACAACACCTTTACTCTGCTTCCTCACACTCAAAAGGCTTCCACAAGAGCTTAAAACCTTTGACGTGACTTTTCATTCTGAACCAGTGTGCTAACACCAAACAAATTCTAAAGCTATACGCCTCAAAAATAAGAGCAGAGTACAATGCCAATGCACTCAAAAAGTCACCATGATCCACGCTACATGTACATTTCATTACAGTGCACTGTTTGCATCCACAGCTTATTCCAGGAACTCACCCTCATCATCATCATCTTCTGAGTCCGGTGCCTCGTTATCTTCCTGGTCAAATCCATCCAGGTATGTGATTTGCTGAAGCAGATCAAAAATGCTGTCCCTGTAATCCTCGAGGTTTGTAATCTCACAGTTGAACAGGTCAAGGCTCTTTAAGTTTTTAAGATTTTGCTGAAAATAAACAGAGTTTATTTTTCCCCCTCTGCTCGATACAACCAAATGGTGCCTCAAGTTACAGTGCTGTCATAGCCCAAATACAGCCAGATACAGATTTTTATCCTCACTGCTTCATTCCTACTCACTATTTTATTCCCCACTCAGTAAAAACTTGAAGTGTTATTTGAACGTCTAATGGAATGCTCTTGCAGATCAGCTGCACAGCACATCTGCAGCACAGCCAACACAACCACGCAGACAGGCACCATGCACACACTGCGTGACACCTACATGAGGATGCTTTGTTGTTTGCAGAGCCTGGTTTGGTTCTCATAGCCATGCCCAAAAGCTCAGCTCCAGCAGCTTTTCAGCAGTTTGATTTTTAACTGCAAGCAGGCACTTGGTAGGACTGAGAACTACAGTAACAACTAGACAACTGATGATGATCCCTCACCTTCCAGACTTTACACACATGCACAACAAGCCACCTGTATCCTGGCAAGCATCTCAGATCTGAAAATCTGAGCATTTATTCTGTAGAGCACTCCAACCACTTTGCTTTGTCTCATAACTGCTAGGTCAACCCACAATAAAGGCAGACTGATGGCCTTTACAAAAGCTTAACAAAAATGCAGTCTGTAACAAATAACAACAAATAACAAATAATCCGTATGCTGGCACAATGAGATGCAGATCAAGCAGCAGCTGTAGGCAGCTTCCTCCTCCACCTCAACCACCCATTGCTCAGGTGTGCTCCTAACTGCTAAGACACAACCTAACTACTTCACAGGTTCAGTGAAAGCTTATATTTTGTCTAATGAGCAGCTGCCGTATCTTCACAAACCAACACAAGAGGATTAGCAATATGTAACTTGGCAACTTTTCTATCAAAGACACAACTGAAGCTCAACAGCTCTCATTCAGCACATCCCATCACTAACACAGAAGGAATTTTACAGTGCTGTGTTTACAGGAACTGTCTCTAAAAAGCATGACATGGAGTTAATCAAGTCAGGACCAACTGAATCACCAACAAACCTGAAACACCTGAGCCAGCAAAGGAAAAATAACAGTTAGCATGTACAATAGATAAGAAATTTCATTTGGGGTGCCCTTAGTTGTGCTGAAAAGAAATAAAAGTAGCTAGAATATATCAGGTATCTTTGTACTTCATTTCTAACACTGCACTAGTCTAAACCCAATGTTGTTTCATCTTCCATACTTGACAAAATTTCTCATGTGAAATCCTTGTACCTGCTTCTACCTGCTTCTACCTTTCTACTGCAAAAACTTAATAAAACCAGTACTTGTTACATTTAAACTTTCAGTTGCCCCTCTCATTCCATACTTACAAGAGCTTCCACAGTGCCAAGATCTTTGATTTTGTTGCCACTTAGATTTAGATATGTGAGATTTGGACATCTTTCTGCAAGGACCTCCAGGCCTCCGGAAATGATGTTGTCACTCAACTCCAACTATCGCACAGCAAAAGTAAAGGAATTAAAAGCTAGGTTTCTTACCATCAGATTCAGTAAGCACAGTTTTTAACTTAGAAGCTTAATCACAAAGTTGAACGCTTCCCACAGTGCTAGCTAGCTAATATTCAGCTTACAAAACGTTCCTTTAAACTGATAATTTTAGAAGTTCTCCTGAAAACATCATGGGCTTGGATATCTAAGCCTGTAGAACAGATAATATTGGAATTCACTGCACGTCTTTGATCAGCAAGCAATGTGTGCCAGTCCTGCACTGGCTGGGCAACCAAGCGTCTGCTACTGACCATCAGCTCTCAAAGACATGGCCAACATTCAGTGAGCAGACAAAGTACTCGCTGCTCTAGGTAGGAGCCATTGACTGAGACCAATTTGGCCAAAACTAGCTGGAGATGCCCACAAAACCTTCAAATGTTAATGTAGACCAGACTGCAGTGCCTGCAATTTCACAGCGATAATATGCAAATCCTTGAAGACTCAACCCTCCAGATTTCTTTTCCATCTGTGGATGTTGGACCAGACGACCTTTTAGGATCCCTTCCAACTTAAACTATTCTGTTATTCGATGAAATCCTGCTGTCTGGGCAGGTGAGACACGTACCTTTCGGAGCTTACTCAACGTGGGCAGCTTGGCCAGCGACGTCAGCTGCACATTGGCCATGCTAAGAAACTCTAGTTCCTTAAAGGAATCGTTCAGACCTTCAATCTCCCCATTGCTGGACTTGCAGTTATCGAGCACCAACTCCGTCACCTTCAAACAGGATATCAAGGCAGCTGAGTGAGCACCACTAAACCACGCGTTTAACCAAAACCGCAACTTGGTGACCGTTAAACGTGTTTCAGAGGGGTTGTCTGTTGGTGTTTTTTATAATTGAGACCAGAGTTGTGGTCTGAAGTCTTTGACACCAGCCTACATGAGAAGCGTGTAACAACTTCTCTTCCACCGAGCACATTTTGGGCAGCTGCTTCCATAAAATACAAGTAGCAGCTTTGCTGACGGACGCGTGCAGGGCTTCCCACAGTGCCAGCACAGCACAGGTCAGAGCCCAGCTCCAGCACAGCACTGCTGGGAATGAAGGGAACCTCTCCATGGGGAACCTGCTCTGTTAAAGGTGGGCATTCCACCAGGCAGGTTCTTCACATCAGTCAGGGCTAAAACTCATCCGTGGTTTTCCATACAAGTGAAACACTAACTCATTTATCAAATCCAATCATGCACTGCACATATTTATAAAGTCACTTCAATTCTTTCCAAATCCTAAATCTCCCAGCTCCTGATTATTTTAGCAGTGAGTTCTGCAGGTTAATTAAGCCCAACTGAACAACTTCCACTGCTACTAAAACAACAAGACAATCAATGCAGGGGAAGCAACAAGGAGCAGCTAATTAATTTAAAAATCACTTCATCCTTAGTGAACATATCCCTCATTAGAGAGGACATTAATAAGGCCACCGCTCCGTTTTCTTGTATGCTTCCAACTAACGTGATTACAAGGCTGCCGCCTCGTGCAGCAGCAGCACTCGACTCACACAGCTTATCAACTTCGAGCAAAGTCTCAACATGGGCTTGTTTTCCATCCACAATAAGTAGAACTGGGGGTCACCACGCCTCCAGTGCACATCTGCACCCAAAACAATGCAGCCCTTCTGTGACCCCTGCGGCTGAGCCGGGGCAGCACGTGCTGCTGGCTTGAACAAACAGCTCAGTGCACCTCTTCCACAATCCCTGCGCATCGGGCTGCTCTCTTCATGCACTGCGATACCAAACCTGGACTTTAGTCCTGGGTGGGTCGATGGCGTCCTGGCTGACCTCGCTGCAGAGCATCCACAGGAGCGTGGGCAGATGGAATAGCGAGGCAGCGGGTGTAATTCACAGGATCACAGAATTGTAGGGGCCAGCAGGGACCTCCAGACATCACCGCATCCAGCCCCCCTGCAAAGCGGGCCCCCTGCAGCAGGCTGCACAGCAGGCATCCAGGCGGGTCTGTGCTACCTCCAGAGAGGAACCCACAGCCTCCCGAGCACCCAACCAGAAGCCCGGCACTGCTGCCCAAAGCAGCGTGAGTGCTCCATCCCCGGAGTTTCCAGAGGCTGTGGGGGACCCTGGGCAGCCTGAGCTGGCGGGGAGCGGCAAGTCCAGGGCAAGGAGTGGGAATGGGGGCCCGCGAGGTCCCCCCCATCCCAACCGTGCTGCGATATTTAAGTTCCTTTCAACCGAAGGCATTCTACGATTCCGCGATCTTCCCGCGCTGGGAACTCGGGGCTTCTTTTTCATATCGATAGCATTATTTAATGGAAGTTTCCCCGGAAAGGGGAAGCGGCGGGGAGGGAGGAGGCGGCGCAGCGCCGCTCGGGACATTCGGAACTCGCGGCGGGGCGGCGCCCCGGGACCTCCTTCAGCAGAGAGAGAAAACTAAAAGAGAAATTAAATCGAAACCACGACGCCAACGTAACGGCGGGACCCCGAGCTGCAGCTGAAGACGGAACTCGGAGCGCCGCGACCTCGCGCGCAAGTTGCGAACCGAGCAGCAGGCGCGGGGATCCCGAAAGGGAAAAACCGAAAGCAATAAAAGCCTCGCGGGGAGCAGAGCGCGGCGCAAACCCCGCCCCGCCGCCAACTTCGAGGCCCCGCGGAACGGCGCGCAGCGCGGCCCGAAAGCGCCGCCCGGCCCCGCGCGGCTCCTGCGCCACCACTGTGACCCAGATTCGGCGGAGCCGCCGCGTCCGCGCCGCCCGGAGCCGGGGCGGAAGCGGGACGGGGCCGGCAGGAGAGCGGCTGTGCCCCGGCGCCGCTCACCTCCTCGGGGGCCTGGTTCCGCAACTCCAGGTTGATGCGCTTCTTCATCTCCATCGCCCCCCCCACCCGCGGCTCCGCACTGGCGAGGGAGGGCGGCCGGGGTGCGGCCGTGGGGACGCGGCCGCCGCCGAACGGGAAGAGGGCGGTGTGCGCGGGGTCGCCGCGGGCTGCCGGCCCGCTCCGCGCGCAGCTCCGGCGCCGTCAATGGCCGCCCGCGCACTGCGCCTCCATGACATGGCGCATGGCGCCCCCTCCGCCGCCACGCCCCCCGCCCCGGGGCGGGGCTTCTCCGTGCCACCGCGCTTCTCATTGGCTGCGAAACGCAGCAGCCTGGGCGGTCTGATTGGTTGGTGACGCTGCCCGTCCCGGCGGCGCAGGTGAAGGGGGCGGAGCTGAAGTTGGCGCGCGCGGTGGACGGGAGCGGCGCTTGGGGGTTGTGTTGTGTTTGTGTTGATGGCGGTTTTGCACGCTTGTGGCAGAGAAGGATAGATGAATGGATGGATGGGTGGGTGGCGTGTGGGGCTTGCTACGTTTGCGTGCTTTGGGGATGGTGTGTGGGGCATCATAGGGCATCACGGATGTAAAAGGGGGGACAGTGCTCTGTTCTGTACGTGTTTGCGGGAGGGATGGTGTGCAGCATCTTTGGCGTGTGGGATTTTGCATGCTTGTGAAGAGTAGGGATTGTGTCTGGGGCTTTGTGTGAGTGCATCGTTGGGGATGTGGCATGTCATTCTGCGTGAATGTGTGTACAGATGGGTGGCATGCAGTGCTTTGCACACTTGCAAAACAGAGAGATGGTGCATGGGTTTCTGCGTGTGCATGTAGTTGTGTACACACAGCAGGGATGGCAGAGCTGCAGTGTGGCCTGGCTCCGTTCCTTCAAGTGCTCAATAACCATCTGGGCTGGAGAACAGCGGGGCCCTGCGGCTCTTCCTGCTTTCTCCCCTGTGCAGATAATTATGAAGGTTTTCAAACCCATAAGGAAATCCTCCCTTTAAAGCCGCTTACCAGCGGGAGCCGTGCTGACTCCGGCAGGCAGAACCAGGGCTCAGCGCGCTCTGCGCGAGCGGCACGGAGGGATAAAGCTGCAAAAGTCACCTGCAAACCTCGCACTGCGCTGCGACCCTGAGTGCCTCCGTGCGCCCCAGAGTGCTCCGAGGTCCACCTAGCACGCTCTGGGGTACCTCGGCCTCCTCCCAGATCTCCCATATGAGATCCACGGCGCAGATCCAGCCAGCTTGGAGCCTCCTAGGCTCCCGATGTTCCCCGGGACGCCCCAATCCGCTCCCGGAGCTTCTCTTTGCCTCTGCGTTGTCCCGGAGCCTCCCGGACATTCTAACCTCAGCACTAAAATGGCCGACCGGAAATGGATACGGCCAGGACCGGAAGAGTTGTCGGAGGGTGGAGAACGCCTCCACAACAAACATGGCCGCCAGGAAGTAACAGACGTCACAGCCGGCTTGCTGGACCGGAAGTGTGGCGGCACAGGACTACAGCTCCCAGCATGCCTCGGGACACAGCCCTGTCTGAACCTGTGGCATCCCGCGGGGTGTGCTGGGAGACGGGGGAGCTTCCTGGAGCTGCTCCGTACTCTCCAGGGCTCCCTGGAGGGCAACGTAGTGCTTTCAGTGCGCTCCACATGTTTCTAAGTGAAACCTTGATGCCCCTAAGGTATTCCCATAGGCCTCCAAAGAACCTGGAGTGTGCTCTAGGGAACTGTGGAGTTCTTACAGGGCTCCTCGGTGTGCTCTAGTGTGCCTAGCGGGTGCTATGGGCCACCTAGTGCAGTCCAGACTGAATTACAGCTCTCCCAGATCTCTTCGTGTCCTCTGGTGCGACTTAGAGGCTTTGCAGTATGCCTTCAAGGGCCACACACTCAGCCTTATGGCCAGTCCTCATTCAGTAACACGCTTGCCTGTCCTCTGTACTATCAGGTGACAGATAAAGAGTCAGAAGCCCATGCTTTCTTGATGACCCGACTGGCTAGAGAAGTGACAAAAGTTCTGGCGCCCTTTACTCACCTCTCTGCCTTTGTACGTCCTTCAGGGTTGCCTGGAAAGCAAGGTGGGGTCCCTGTTTCAGGGCTTACATTGGTGGAAATGTGTCCAAGCAACAGTTTGCTGCACAGTCCTCCTACCCATCACGTGTCCTCTGGACAGCTGCCTCCAAACTGTGTGCTGGTCCTTAGCCGTAACATCACCCCTAGACAAACTTCCTCAGCTTGGGTCCACCTACAGCATTAGAGTGAAAGGCAGCCACGGGAGGGATGAGCCCTCCCCTGGTGTCTGTGTATGTTTGGGGGCCTCTTCAAACCTCACAGAGATGGGAACATGCCTCGGTCATCCTGATGCCCTGTAAAGTATCATCACACCTATGGGGCCTAGAGGGAGGATTCCTTCGTACATGGAAGGGTTTGGGCTGGAAAGGACCCTTAAGATCACCTAGTGCCAACTCCCCTGCTATAAGCAGGGACACCTTCTGCTAGACCAGATTGCTCAAAGCCCCATCCAGTCTGACCTTGAATGCTTCCAGGGAGGAAGCATCCACAACCTCTCTGGGCAACTTCTTTCAGTGTGTCACCACCATCACAGTAAAGAATTTTCTTCCTAATATCGAGTTTAAGATTCATTCTAGTTTCTTCTTGCACCAGCAGCCAGGAAAAGTTGCCCCACAATTTCCAACAACTCTACACGTACACGTACACACAAACACATCATCTCAAATCCATATACAGATCTGATGTGAAACTACCAGTGAACAAGATGTCCCTTGCAGCACTTACCCATGGACATACACACGCTCTCTTGGATCCTTAAGATCGGGCCTAGGCTTTGGGTGCACCCAGGTGCCCTGCCTGGGATCTGAGTTATTACCCTTGTGGCAGCCACGACTCTGGGTCTTTACAGAGCCTGCTGTCTTCCTCCTCCTCCAGCCATCCCCACCTTGGCCAGCAAAGCATGCAGACATTCAGCCCAAAGACACACAAGAGTGAGTGTTATCTGAAACACCATTATCTACATTTTCAAGTTCTGAGATCCTAAACTTGCTGTGGAGAGCCTGGAAGCTCTGAACTCTCTCACTCAACCCCACATTGTGGATGTTGAAGTTGGAATTATCAGTCAGAGTCTTAGTTTTGATGTCATTTACCTGCAAAGCCTTTGACGTGGTCCCTCCCCACATCCTTCTCTCTAAATTGGAGAGGTGTGGATTTGAAGGATGGACTGTTCAGTGGATGAAGAATTGGTTGGCTGGTCCCAGCAAAGGGTTGTGATCAATGGTTTGTGTCCGGGTGGAGGCCGCTCACAAGCGGTGTCCCTCAGGGGTCGGTCTTGGGACCGGTGCTCTTCAACATCTTCATCAGTGACAGATGATGGCATCAAGGGCACCTCAGCAAGTTTGCAGATGGCACCAAGCTGAGTGGTGCAGTTGATACATTGGAAGGAAGGGAAGCCATCCAGAGGGAGCTGGACAGGCTGGAGAAGTGGGCCCATGAAAACATAATGAGGTTCAATAAGGCCAAGTGCAGGGTGCTACACTGGGTCGGGGCAATCCCAGGTATTTATACAAACTGGGGGAAGATCTCCTGGAGAGCAGCCCTGCAGAGAAGGACTTGGGGGTCCTGGTGGACGAGAAGCTGGACATGAGCCAGCAGCATGATTGCAGCCTGGAAGGCCAGCTGTGTTCTGGGCTGCATTAAAAAAGGGGCGGCCAGCAGGAGAGGGAGGTGATCGTCCCCCAATTAGAAACTGGGCGATAGAAACTAGGCGTGTGTGTGAAGAGAGTGAAGGTGGGCATTGATGCTGGTATCCAGGAGGTCCCCTGTTCTGCTACTGAGCTGGGCAAATTCTAGAAGGGTTTTGGTCACACCCATAGGAAATCAGAGACAGAGTATGAATGGAAAATGCCACTAACGGGGAGAACAGATCCTGTTAACTGAAAAGGAATTGAAGGGGTTTTGGGGACCCAGAATATCTTTCACCCTGGCAACCACTGTGCCCTGTGGTCCCTTACTCAAAGAGCTGCTTGCTGGGATGGCTTCTCCCCAGGACAACTGGCGTTGGTTGGTTTGCTGCACATTGGTCCTGTGTCCTTAACCTTTGAGGAGCCTCTTAACAAACACATCTGGAGGGCTCAAGATGATCAGGACCAAATTAACCAGCTGGATTTCACCCACCTTCCAAGTTTGGTTCCTTTAGGACCAGGAAAGATTTTGCTGCTGTTTTCTTTTCCAGTTTCGCATTCTCCAACTTCGGTTCCTCTGGAACTGGGAAGTTCTCTTCCTTTTGTTTTCCAGGTGCAAATGGATGCTGACCTGTTGCTGTGCCTCACGTGTTCACCCACTGACACCCAGTGTCACTCAGTGTCACCCATTGGCACATAACTGCATCCAGCGTCACCCATTGCAACCCAATGGCAACCGGTGTCACCAATGTCCCCCAATGCCTCCCAATGTCCCCCAGTGTCACCTGATGTCACCCTATGTCTTCTCAATGTCCCCCAATGTTCCCCATTGTCCTCTTTGTGTCCTTCGATGTCACCCAGTGTTACCCTTTGTCACTTAATGTCCCCCAATGCTCCCCAATGTCCTCCCTGGGTGGAACATCTGATGCTGACACAGGTGGCAGTGTTGCTGGAGGTGAGGGGACATGGGGGAACATGGCAGGACATGGGGGGAAGTGGGGGGGACACTATGCAGGGGGACACCATGAGGGGACGTAGGGGGACATGGGGGAATGTGGGGGCGTGGGCGGGCACTATGGGAGGACATAGGGGGCAGGGGGAGATGGGGGTGACAAGGGGTGACATCATGGGGGGGTAGGGGAGGACGTGGGGGGAAGGTGTGGGGCTGATATGGGGGGTGACATGGGAGGGGGCACTATGGGGGTGACGTGGAGGGGACAGGGAGGGATGTGGGGAGGATGTGGGGATACAGGAGGTGACATGGGGGAGACATTGGGTGATGGGGGGCATGGGGGAGTTGGGGAGGTGGACACTATGGAGGGACACGGGGGGAACACGGGGGGGCTGTAGGGGGGCTATGGGGGGTTGTAGTGTTGGAAATATCTCGATAATTCCTCAGGACGGTGCCTGTGATAAAGCAGATCTTGTTCACAATTGCGATGTTGGCCTTCTGCGCGCAGGAGCAGCCCTGCACCTTTGTGCCCTGCACTCAGCGCTCAGCCCTTCCTGCCCTGGCTCCTCCCTGCTGGGCGCTGCAGGCTCACAACCTTCACTGATCATCCGAACACCAGATAAACGTAAACCTCCAATTCATTAATTGACTTCTGCCCATTGCTCCACACCTGGCCGTTGTTTTTGCCCGTCCTCCTGCGCGCACAGATCAGCGCTGAAGGAGGATGGAGGGGAGGACAGGGTCGGGGGGGTGAGAGAGGATGGGAGGAAGACACTGGGGAGGTGACACAAAGGAGACAGGGGGAGGGGACAAGTGGGGGTGACATGGGGGGGGTAAAAGGAGGTGACACTGTGGGGTGATATGGGGGGGGTGACACATTGGGGGGTGACGCTATGGAGGACGTGGAGGGGTGACAAGGGGAGGTGACACAGGGGGTGACATGGGGGTGACACTATGGGGGGGACATTATAGGGGGGCATGCAGGTGACATGGGTGGGGACATGAGGGGGTGACAGGGAGGGTGGCACTATGGGGGATGGTGGCACTATGGGAGGTGGCATTTTGGGGGGGGTGGCACTACTCCTATGGTGTCCCCTCCTTTCTACCCCCCCGTTCTTTCAGGCCAACGTCACCACAGCTTTCGGAATGCTTGACCCCAAATAAAGGCCCCCGTGCAACCAGCCACGGCCCCATAGTTTTCTTTCTGGGGTGGGGGATTGGCGGGGAGTGGGGAGACGACATTGCCGTGTCTATGGGGTGCGATGGGGTTCTCTAGGGTTCTATGGGTTCTCTATGGGGCTCTGTGAAATTCTATGGGGTTCTATGGGGCTGTGGGGCTCTATTAGGCTCTATATGGGTCTTTATGGGGAACTGTGAGGGAAAGTGAGAGCCCAGCAGGTTAGCTAGGTAAGGGAGGGGACAACCACTAAGGAAGCTAAGGGAAAAACATCTGCTGAAGCGAGGAAAGTGAGGTAGGAAAGTGAGCAGCAGCTTAGCTGGGAAAGTGAGGAGCCAGCAGCTCAAGTAGGTAAGTGAGGAAACAGCAGCTCAGGTAGGTGAGTGAGGGGCAAGCAGGTAAAATAGGTAATTTCAGGGACAAGCAGCTCAGGTTGGTAAAGGAAGGGACAGCAGCTCAGGTAAGAAAAGCAGGCAAGAGAATTGTAGGCTATGACAAGGGGGGAGGTGAGGGTAAGGGAGAAAAGGGAGAAAAGAAAAGAATGGGGAGGGTAGTGAGAGGTTAAAAGGGGTTTAAGAAATACCTATGATTAAGAAAAGAAAAAAAAAAAGAAAAAAGAAAAAAAGAAAAAAGAAAAAAAGAAAAAAGAAAAAAAGAAAAAAGAAAAAAAGAAAAAAGAAAAAAAGAAAAAAGAAAAAAAGAAAAAAGAAAAAAAGAAAAAAGAAAAAAAGAAAAAAGAAAAAAAGAAAAAAGAAAAAGAAAAATAGAAAAAGAAAAACAAGATGAAAAAAGAGAAAAAAAAGATGGAAAAAAATGAAAAAATAAAAAAGACAAAAAAGAAAAAGCAAAATGAAATTTGAAAAAAAAGTGAAATGAATTAAAAAAGGAAAAAGAAAAAAAAACAACAAGAATACAAGGAAAAAGAGAAAAAGTTGAAAGAACAAAATCAAAAAAAGAGCAGAAAAAAAGAAGAAAAAAAGAGAGATGAAGAGAAAAGAAGAAAAAAGACAAGTAAAAAGTAAAGAATAGCAGTTGAGAAAAGACTGGATGGCAACAAATGTGCTCCATGAGAGCACAGCATCTGTTGCTCCTCGAATCTCCCGTTGCCTCTTCAGAGAGGGTTTTCCTTTCTACCCTTGTCATCACAGAATGCAGAAGTGGAGCCACGGAGAACCACACTACAACAAATTGTCGCTCGAAATAAAGGCATGGACACCATTCAGAGCCAGGCGTAGTGCCAGTGTGCCACCAATAAACCCAGCAGAGATCTGCCACCACCATTAAACCCAGCAGAGCTGTGCAATGTGCCACCATTAAACCCAGCAGAGCTGTGCAATGTGTCACCATTAAACCCAGCAGAGCTGTGCAGTGTGCCACCATTAAACCCAACAAAGGTGTGCCAAATGTGCCAATGTGTAACCATAAAACCCTGCAGCGCTTTGCCACTGTGCCACCATTAAGCTCAGAACTGTGTCACCATAAAGCCCATCAGAGCTGTGCCAGCCTTAAAACCAGCAGAGCTGTGCCACCATTAAAACCTGGACTGCTGTGCCACAATTAAACAAGGCAGAGCTGTGCAATGTGCCACCATTAAACCCAGCAGAGCTGTGCCAGTGTGTCACCATTAATCCCAGTAGAGCTGTGACACCATTAAACCCAACACAGCTGTGCCAGTGTTACACAATTAAACCCGGCAGAGCTGTGTCCACATTAAACTCAGCAGAGCTGTTTCACCATTAAACTCCGCATTCCTGGATTCAATGCTGCAGTATTGGCATACCTCCGCTGCGCTAAAAAGTAGCACATTGGCACAGCTCTGCTGGGTATAATGGTGGCACATTGTACAGCTCTGTGACCACTCTGAGGCCTTCCTGGTTTCTATTGGGCTGCACTGAAGTCATCTTTACTTCTCTTAAGTTACTTTACTTAAATTCACCCCATTGGGGACCCTGGTGTTGGTCTCCTACAATTTGGATCTGGGAGGTGACCACTCCTTTGCCTATGATGAAAGCACAGCGGTGATGCAGGCACTCGCTGAGGTCACAGTGGTTGCCGGGCTGGGAGCGTTTGTGCCCCAGCTGGGAGCAGAGCTGGTGCTCTAGTGAGCGTGGTGCACACTGAGACTGAGCTCTGTGCTTTTCTGGAGAGAGAGATCATCCTTTAGAGCCCACTGGGAGCAGCGCTGCGGCGTGTGCGTCAGCTGGGCACAGCTCCGGCTGAGCAGTCTGACCAGGTGAGCTGGGTTGGTGCTGGTGGTTGCCAGGGGGTATCTCAGCAGAAAAGCTGGGCTGGGGAGGAGTTCCCAGGTCAAACAGTGCCCTTCTGAATGGCTGTATCCAGGGAAAATGGGTTCTTGTTCGGATTCCATCCCACGTTTCAATGAGGATGATGAAATGGCATCCCTCCTCTGGAAAATTGCTGCCATGCCCCCACCTTCATGTCAGACCTTAAAAAGGAAGCAGAGCGCAGACTTCATAGAGTGCAACTTGTGCCTCACTGCTCTGTGGGTTGCTTGGTGTGCCATGCCCAGCAGGTGTTTCAGCAAACCGCGCTGAAGTCACGGCAGAGAGCCAGGTGCTCAGCTGGGGACATGGACGGCCAGCAACACCTGTGGGGGAAAAGGGGACCTGGGGGCACTTGCTGACAGAAGCCATGGCAGTCAGACTCCAGCTGCAGCTAGGGATGGGCAGGCAGTTCTTGCAGCCAGCTGATTTCCAAGCATTGCCTTCCTCAAGAGACGACATTGCATGACAGAAGAAAGCTGGGAAAATGCTTCTTCGTCATGATTTTTCACTTACTGATACTTTCTGTAGGTTCCTCTCCAGAAGGAGAACTCGGGAATCCAGGCAGCTGAAGATTGCAGTGCTGCAGGCGATGTCAAGTAAGCATCCGTTTGGAGTGCAGGAAGGGGCAGTGAGAAGTGAACTATCAGTTGTGTTTGAGCTGTCAAAGCAGCATCTTTCTGTTTTCTGGGGGGACATGGGCTTACTGGACAATACTTGTGCTGCCTGCTGGTGTCTGTGAAATCAGCACACGATCTGTTCTTGTAGGGACAAAACCTGTGCATCTGTGGAATGGTGCAGGGCAAGGGGGGAAACGGAAAGCCTCCGCAGGTAAGAAGCTCTTGTGAGCTGTGGTGTGGGCACTGCCTCTAAGTAGGGCTGTATGCAGGGCTGTGCGTGATGGAGGAGAGAGGAAAGGACTGCAGTTCTGTGCTGACTGCACAAGTGGCACAGGGCTGCAGCAGCAGAAAGGCAAATTGACAAAACTGCTGCTGAAGACCAGAAGTTTGTGGTTGGCAGTGCTCAAATCTTCCTCCCAAGAGATGCTCTTCATGCCTTTCTTGTCTCCTTTCTATCAGAAGCTGATGCCAGTGGCCTTCCTCTGAAGCGTAGCCATGTGGAAAGCCAGGAGTGGGGCACAGCACCCAAGAGAGGTACAGCACACAGCAAGCATCTGGGTTTGGTGCACCGTCTTTCTAGTTACGCTTTCTGCCTGTCCTTTCCTGGGACTGTTCTCATTGCATATTGCTTTGGGCCTTAATCTCTGGGATTTACAGTTACCTTTCCTGTCCTGTTTTATAATGGGAACCCAACGTTCACACTAGATCCCTTGCTGTGAACATGGTACAGGAGAGCTGGCATTGACTCTTTGGGATTTTTTCTTGCTTTTCCCAGCAGTGGTGAGCAGCTCGGATGTGCCGGAGGACATCACGGACATCCAGGGTTGGCTCTCTTGGATCAATGGTGAGTTTTGGGGCTGCAGAGCTGCAGAGCTGCAGAGCTGCAGAGCTGCAGAGCTGCAGAGCTGCAGAGCTGCAGAGCTGCAGAGCTGCAGAGCTGCAGAGCTGCAGAGCTGCAGAGCTGCAGAGCTGCAGAGCTGCAGAGCTGCAGAGCTGCAGAGCTGCAGAGCTGCAGAGCTGCAGAGCTGCAGAGCTGCAGAGCTGCAGGTGCGTGTTTGCACTGAGTGGGTGTGGGAAGGTTATCATCACCGTTCTGGGGGATGTTCTTGCATTTTCAGACGTGGCAAGAGCTGTTGAGGTCCCCCATGAGAACCCCAGCAGCCCTGCCCCAGGATGCTTCATCACTGAGCTCCCTGACAACCTCCGGGACAGCAGAAAGCTCAGCACACAGGCTGCCTCTGGGACACTGTATAATCAAGATGTTATAATCACAATACAATTGTATAATCAATAGATATCAAGATGTTATAATCACAATATAATCAACAGAATTAGGCAAAGTAAACAACAATCACAAAAGAGAATAAGAGGAAGGGCTTACCCTTCAGCTGAGCTCACCAAAAGACACCAAGAGAGGTGATCTCCAGAAGAGATCCTACCCCTCTGGTAGCCAGCTCTTAAATAGGTCAAGGAGGGGTGCAGCCAGGCTCCACCCCTTCCGGCAGCACAGCTGAATTGCCTTCACCTGTGCTCCTCTGGCTGACTCAAGGCTCACCTCAGGTGATCAATCAGAGGTTCAGGCCGTGACTCAGCAGTTCCCATACACTCCACCCCTTCACGGCGTGAACCAATGATCAGGTTAACAAAAGGGTAAGCTTTCCCTAATACAGAGATCCGGTATATTGCGACGCTTATACAATTTTATCGCGACATATGTAGGTACAGTTCAAGACAAGTGATGATTAGTGGATGTCTATATTCTTCTATGGGCCAGTGCTCGATGATGTGACTGGAGGCATGAGGTCCTGAGGTGCAAGTCCATTCTATGTTCCATCAGTCCCATGCAGATCATCACCGGGTGTTGTACGTGATCTGACAGCAACACTGGAACGCTTGATGGCATTTTGTTCCTTCCGGTGGTCCTGAAGGCTCACAGATTCACGGGGAGTAATACAGATGTTTTACAGGTACCAGGAGGGGAAGGTCTGCTCTCCAGGGCAAGATACAGGCCGTATTTCTGTCTTGGGTCAACACTTCCGCTTGTACTGGGGCACGTCCTGGCCGCCTGTACCACACCTTTTGGCCGGATATCTGCGGCTGCATAACGATATCAGGCACCAAAGGAGGTGTCCTGATCTGCCACAGGGACACGATGGGGGTCCCTTTAGCGATAAAGATTGGAGTGTTGACCACAATATCAGTAGGCCATGTACCTATTACTGGAGGGACTACTGAGCCTCCCACCTCCAATAGTCTCCCCCAAGGTGCAAGGAGGCCACACCACTTGGGTCCTACCTGCACCTTCCAGGGCCATTTTATTTTATGGGTACCTGGCTCTAAATTCTCAGGGGCAGGGAGCAGAAGATTATTTTTGTTACCAATCTGGGGTCTTACCTGATGATCAGTGCCCGTAATTTGGATCCTAAGCGGGGTGGCCCATGTCGTCTGCAACATTCTCAGGGCACTGGGTCTGCCGTCTCGAGGTCTTTCATTCAGGTCCCGCAGGGTTTCATACAGTCTTTTTGTCCACCCCTGCAAGGACTGGGAGTCTGTCTTCAGGGCAGCCTTAAGAATACCATTATAACGTTCGATGAGGCCTGCCCCTGTTGGATTATATGGCAGGTGGAATCGCCATTCGATGTTATTTTCTTCTGCCCAGCGCTGTATTGTTGCACCAGTAAAATGAGTCCCTTGGTCGCTCTTGATGACTTGAGGTGTCCCGTAGGCAGACATCAGTTTAGTGAGTGCCTTGATGGTATATGCCTGGTTTGCTTTCGGTACTGGATAGGCCTGCAGCAGCCCACTTGCAGTGTCGACACAGGTCAGGGCGTATCTTGCCCCTTCGGTACGAGGAAGAGGCCCCATGTAATCGACCTGCCATCGCTGGAGAGGATTGTGTCCCCTAGCAAGATGGGCTGTTGTTTCGAGCAACGATCTCGGTCTCATCTTGGAGCAAGCGTCGCAATCCTGGCATGCCTGGACAATATCAGATAGTTGTATGGGCAGTCCCCATGCTTTAGCAGCTGCCCACATTGTCTTTTGTCCAGCATGCCGTAGCTTCTGATGTAACCAGCGGGCGATGTTCTCAGATGGTGAATTCTCAATCCATCAAACTCGGGCCAGTGTGTCGGCTTCATCGTTTCCCGGTGACTGTAGGGGCTGATGACCAGAAACATGGTAGACATGTACAGTCCTGTGTTTGACCGTATTCCATATATCTAACCACACGTCTTTGCCCCAGATTGGTTGGGCGTGGATAGTCCATTCCTGAGTGGCCCACTGTGCAATGCAAAGAGTGAGCCCCCGGTACACAGCCCAACTATCTGTTGGATGTTCAGGATACCATCACCGGGTTCCTTGGTTATAACCATCCACGCGGCTCGCAGTTCTGCCCATTGGCTGCTCTGACCATCCCCCTCATCGGACCAGATTGTCTCGGTGGAAGGTTGGTACGCTATTGCTCTCCACTTGCTCGGGTTGCCCTTGCTGCACCCATCTGTGTAACCAGGCATCTTCAGGGATAGGATATTTTCCCTCCTGAACGGGACTCTTCTCTTGTGGAGCGACCAGTATTTCTTTTGGTGCATCACTGTGATACGTCACTGGGCCTAGGATCTTCTGAAGTTCTTCTTTCAAGGATGATGAAGACAGACTGCTCCTTTGGCTGAGATAGGCGACCCATCGTGCCACTGTTTGTGCTTGGGCCACCCCTGTCTTAGGAAGGTGGGTCAGATCTTTCACCCACCCCTGAATTGGCAGAGTGGTCTTGACTATAACTGCAGCTGTTTGAGTTATTGGCTCTACTGCCTGTAATGCCGAATAGGCAGCCAATCGCTGTTTTTCAATCATACTGTATCTTTCTTCTGCTCCGTGCCAAACCTGAGACCAGAAACCAATAGGGGTCCAAACAGAACTCTGGCGTTGCCACAGGCCCCAACCGAAGCCGTCTTGAGTAACATGAACGTCCAACTCGGCTGGGAGGGTAGGATCGAATATACCCAATGCCTGGGCTTGTTTAACTGCCAGTTTTGCTCGTTGGAAAGCATCCTGTTCAGTTTTCCCCCAGTCCCATAGCTGCCCCTTTTTTGTGAGTCTGTGTAGCGGCCTTAGCAGCTGAGCTAGGTGAGGTATAAAGGAACGCCAATAACCCAATATACCCAGAAACTCTTGCAGCTGCTTTGATGTTGTAGGGACTGGGAACGCCTGAACCTTATCTGTAACAGCACTGGGTAGCACTTTGGTCTTTCCTGACCAAACCACCCCCAGGAATTTTACGGACAGGCCTGGACCTTGCACCTTTTGGGGATTTATAGCCCATCCCCTCTGTTGTAAATAGGCAGTTAATGAATCTGCTGCCTGTCCTACTGCCTCCAGTGAGTCGGATGTCAGCAGGAGATCATCAATGTAATGATACAGGTTAACATCATCAGGTTTTGTCCAATCAGCCAGGTCACGCGCCACTAGTTTGTGACAATATGTTGGTGAATGCACGTACCCCTGTGGCAGGACCTGAAAGGTCCACTGCCTGCCTCCCCACGTAAACGCAAACTGATCTTGCGATTCCTCAGCAATTGGGATGCTGAAGAATGCATTTGCTAGATCTAGGACACAATGATAGGTTTTTATCTCCCTACTCAATGTGTCCATTAGGGAGGCAATATTGGGTACAGCTGCATGAATAGGGGGCGTGACCTTATTTAATTCTCTGTAATCTACTGTCACTCTCCATGTGCCATCCGACTTTCGCACTGGCCATATGGGGGAGTTATACGGGCTGTGTGCAGGTCTTATAATGCCCACTTTTTCTAATTCCTGCACCGTTCTCGATATTTCATCTTGCCCACCCGGGAGTCTATACTGTCTGACGTTAGTAATCCGGCGTGGTTTCGGCAGGCAAACAGGCCCATGTTTTGCATGGCCTCTTAATATTGCCTGCACCGCCCGGACACTGATACATCTCCGTTGAAGTCTGAACTCTCCCACAGTTGTTTGGAGAGCCAGACCCCATAGAATGTCTACGCCCAGGATGTATTCTTGGACTGGGGCAATAGGCACCTTGTACTCCCGGGGTGGGAGACACCCAACCCCCAGTTTGAACCGTGTTTGGGTGACAGGAATAGTCTGTCCCCCAAAACCACCAATCATCACTCTGTCGCCATCAAATTTCCTTGGATCTCCGTAGATAATTGATGTTTCTGCTCCCATGTCTACCAATGCCACCACTCTCTGAATATTTTTTTGGGACCAATAAATCGTTCATTCTACATAGGGCCTCCGGTCCCGTCTGGAGGCCCTACGGGGACTAACATCCCTTGTCACGCCATGAATTGTGCTATGGCCAATTCTTTTGCTTCTGGTGGCTCAGGCATTGTGGCCCGAGACACCTGAGGTGGCTTTTTTTTCCTGTTTGGAATAACGCAATCTTCTAGGTTCCATGTTGTTGTTGGTACGCTCTCTATAACCCTCACCCTTGATTTCTTAGGGTAGCTCTGGAATTTTTGATTGTCCTTTAGTTGTCTCCAGAGCTGGAGAAGGACGTGGTTGGGCTGGCGGACAATCTTAGCAAATTGGACCCCAGCCCGAATTAAATCATTAAACATTTGTTTTCGGGATACCCTGATGGGTCCCGATGGAGGAGCTCGAGTAGCCGGCATTTTGGTTTTACTTACCGGCAGGACCTCTGCTTCCTCTAAAAACCGAATATTGCGCCTAGTCCGCAGGCGTTCTGTTTCTCCCAAGTCGGCAACTAACTGGGCAGCCTGCTGGACTACGGCTTCTGATGCTACAAGGGGATTTAATATAGAAACTAGGGTGCCGTACAGATGGGAGGGAGCTTGCTGTAGAATTAAATCTCTCATCCCTGCTGAAAATTTAACCATATCAGGGCCATCAAATGTCTCTTCATAGATAGCCTCTCTTACACCCAGTTCACGGATATAGTTTTGAAGGTCCTCCATGGAGGACCACATGCCTGTATGTAACGGTATGTCTGATTTATTCGGCCATACCATACGGCAGGCTGCCATTAACCATTCTAGTATGGAATGGTTTTCATCACGATATTGATTGCCTACGTATAACCTCTGTCTGAGAGCAGGATGGACAGTCATGGTGGCCAACTTGGCTATTTCTGGGCCATTCACCAAGACACTTTCTGCCCCAGAATCCCACAGTCTTAATAACCAAGCCGGCACACCTTCTCTAGGCTTCTGCTGAAATCGTTGTACTAAGTCCATCAATTCTGTTGCCGTGTATGGCCGGGCCGTTACATGTCAATGAGTCTGAGCAGGGGGCACCCCTGCCGGTCTGTTCTGCACTTTTTTTGTTTTCTGGGTTACGACAGGACGGACTTCCAGTGGATCAGTTGGAATTGTATATTCAAGATCTAATTTAGATGTTTTATTTTCCTGATCAACGACATCTGTTGATTCAGCCTTGGCAGACCGTGGTGGTGGGCTTGCAGCCTTGGCAGACCGTGGTGGTGGGCTTGCCCCCTTTGCAGGCCCTGGTGGTGGGCTGGCCAGTTGCAGGCCCTGGTGGGGAGGGTGAGCTGGGGGCAGGGATC